>NC_043704.1:16524032-16695291 GCF_006229205.1 Suricata suricatta | reverse complement strand
TTTTTTCCCAGTCCTAGAGCATATTTCAAGGAGTAATGGAATTTACCTTTGCTAACTCTTTGTTTTTATTATTCTTTTCTTTTCTTTTGATTCTGATTTTTGCCCAAGTCTCTCAGTCTGTAAGTATCTTGTCTAACTCATAGTTTGGGGTAGTTCTCTTTTTGTTTTTAATTTTTTTTAACATTTTAATTTTTTATTGAGAGACAAAGCATGAGCGTGGGAGGAGCAGACAGAGGAGGAGGCACAGAATCCGAAGCAGTGCCAGGCTCTGACTTGTCAGCATAAAGCCTGATGCAGGGCTTGAACTCACAAACTGTGAGATCATGACCTGAGCTGAAGTCAGACGCTCAACTGACTGAGCCGCCCAGGTGCCCCTAGGTGTTTCTCTTTTTAAACTGGGTGCAAAGACCAGTAGATTTGTTTTTGGTCTCTGACCACTAGACCATCTCCAGTGCAGAGTCAAAGGAGCATTTTGTGTCTCAGAAGACCTTGGTTTTTGGCCGTAACCTAGTCTAGGGACCAGTGGTTATTTGAATGCTAGACTGGTCTCAAGAACATGTGAATCTGATTTGAACATGGCCAGTAAGTCATTCTCCATTGGTGGCAACACTGAATGGGAATCTGAAATTTTGTTCTGAATATGTGGTGGCCTGGTATATACAGGAAAAGAATCTAACTCTCTGCCGATAGTGTGACAGATTACTGAAAATCTGATTTGTTAGCTTTATTTTTTTTCTCTGAACAGGAATATATCTCGGGTCCATTGGAAAGGAGAAATGCCCTTTCAGTTCTGGCCCAATAATTTTGTATTATATGTTTACTTTCAACTCATGGCTGAAGTTGTGGAAGTGAGGCTACAAGTCTGAGTGACTATCTCTTATGTCTGAAAATGAGGAAAGCCTCTACCTCCTTGTGTGAGTGTGAAATTTATTCCCACCTTCATAAAATATTAATAAACTAGATTATAAAATCTTCCAAATAAACAGATATCTTTCTTTGGTTACCTCTTTGATTGCTTATATTAAAATATCCAGGATTGCCTTTATAGAGACAAACTAAAGTTTTATTGTATTTTATGTGCTACCTTTAAAAAAAACTCTCAGAAATTCCTGGCTTAGAAGCATTTTTATGTAGAAACTCAAGCTCATATAATCAGAGTGTATCTTTGACCTCATTGCTTTTCTTTCCCCAGTTTTATCAGTATTGAGTTACAGTTAAGCCCAACTCTTTTTACAGATATGTTTTTTGTTTCTGGACAAAAGAAGAAGCTAGTTAATCTGAAGTTCTTAAACTAAACTAGTTTGCTAATTAGGTAAGCTAGGATTGCTACTTAATGCTTAAAATAAAGAAGATGTAAAATTATGTATGTAATTACATTAAATTAGGATTCTGACAAAATTTTTACATCAACAGTAATTATGCTGCACAGTGTATCAGTTGAAACATAATTTCCAAGTTCCTTAGTGAGTTTAAGACCTTGAACTAATGATAAATCAAGTTAATTTATGATAATCTTGGAATTTTTGTTGAATTAACAATAATCTTAATAATATTTCAATTTTTGAGATGGTTTCTCAATAAGAAATAGTATAGATGCATTGGTCATAGTATATGTGTGTATACATATGTATATATGTGTGTATCTGTATATATCTTATTATTTTTATATGTTATGGAGAAACTGTCCTTTGGGTCATGGTCATAAATGTGCTCCATTTTTGTCATTTTGAAAAAAAGTGTTCAAAAGCTGTATGTAGCTCATGGGGACTGTATTATGTGTACGCATTTATATAGGGTAATGGGCTATACTATTGTTTACAAGCAAGGTAAAGAGAAAAAATGTACAAAATTATGAAAAAGTATAATGAACAAAAAAGCATGTGTGTGTATACTATTTCAGGGAACTGACTCTTGTTTGCCATGATGCAAACATGGTAAGTCTGAATAACAGCAAAGATGTGTGTTAAAATTTTGGCAAAATTTATTCCATTTTGGTGGCTTTATTAATAAGATATATATTTTAAGTTTGTAAATCCTTTTATGTCAAATGCTATATGAATGTAAAACTGGTGGGGTTTCTTTTTCTTTTTTTAAAACATGACAGTTGGTCTTGGAGTACTTAGTCTTGTGTTAAGAAGACATAAAGTTTATAATTTTTTTCTATGTAATATGATAAAATAGACTTTCATTGTCAACATCAACAAGTGATTTCTACTTTCTCCTCATGATTATCTCAAGTTTTTGCTCTAAGCTATAGATTGGAAAGTGGGCCTTTGTCAAAGAATGACAGTCTCAAAGCCTCACAGATAAATGGTGCCAGATACACTTACCTATTGGTACTTTAAGAAATAGACTCATGCGTACAGACTTTGACATTTAAACTGACATCACTTAGACAACTGTGACCACACCAGAGCTGGTTTGCTATATGCAAAGCGGGATGCAGGGCTCAGGCCCACAAACTGAGAGATCATGATCTTAGCCCAAATCAAGTGTCAGATGCTTAACCTACTGAGCCCTTAGACGCCCTGCTAATGTGGTTTTACATGTTCTATTAAGGGAGTGAAGATACCCTTTCCTTATCTTCAAACCTCAAAATAGTAGCCTATAAATGATACATTGTTTTTCTTTTTCTTTTAGAAAGAGAAAGTGTTTGTGGGCAGGAGTGAGAGGGGCAAAGGGAAAGAGAGACAGAGAGAATCTTAAGCAGTCTCCATGTTCAGCTCGAAGCCAGACAACGGGCTTCCTCCCATGACACTGGAATCATGACCTGAGCCAAAATAAACAGACTCTCAACTGACTGAGTCACCCAGGCACCTCAATAAATGATACATTCTTTGTATGATTTATTATTCTCTCTAAAGCCTCAAAATTCACTAATAACTCAATAGATGCTATGGCATGTGGTAATTTGCATAAAACCAACAATATATGTCTTCTGTTTTATCAGGACATAGTTTGACAAATTGGTTGTTTAAATGATGTCATGCCAAAATTGTTATATTTGACAATAAATCTCATTTAATCAGAGACAAAATATACAGAGCAAACTTTACTTTGTAGATGTTATCAAGGTAAGTATTTTAAAACATGGAGACCGTAAATTATGTAGGTGGGCCCAATGTAACCGCAGGGTCTTCATAAGAGGGTCCCAGTAGAAGTCAGACAGGCAGATGCAGAGGGACAGAGAGAAAGACTGATAAATGCAAAGCTCTTGCTGCTTTTGAAAATAAAGCCAACAGCCCACAAGGCAAGGATTATTGGAGGTCTCCAGAAATTGGAAAAAACTGTTTCTGGTTTTCCTGTAGAGCTTCCAGAAGGGACCAGTCCTTTCAACACCTTGACTTTAGCCCACTGAGATTGTGTCAGGCTTATGGCCTCAGAATTGTAAGAGAATAGATTTGTGTTGTTTTAAACCACCAAGTTTGGGTGGTTTATTTAAGCAGCAATCAGAAATGAATATACCTTAGAATAAAAGAGCCCATAAGAATAATAAAAACGTGTCTAAAACAGAAAGAAAATTCTTTCAAAATGCAATCAGACTCCTTTAGAAATTTTCATACAGAAGTTAATTTTCTGGCCTGAGTAGTTGCTTTAAACCCATAGCTCTGAGGGGTGCCTGGGTGGCTCAGTCAGTTAAGCGTCCAGCTTCAGCTCAGGTCATGATCTCACAGTTTGTGGGTTTGAGCCCCATGTCAGGGCCATGCAGAGCCTGCTTGGGATTCAGTCACTCCCTCTCTGCCCCTACCCTGCTCACTCTCTCTGTCTCTCTTTCAAAATAAATAAATAGGGGAGCCTTGGTGGCTCAGTCGGTTAAGCGTCCAGCTTTGGCTCAGGTCATGATCTCATGGTTTGTGGGTTCGAGCACCGTGTTGGGCTCTGTGCTGACAGCTAGCTCAGAGCCTGGAGCCTGCTTCGGATTCTGTATCTCCCTCTCTCTCTCTCTGACCCTCCCCTGCTCATGCTTTCTCTTTCAGTCTTTCAAAAATAAATAAAAAGCATTAAAAAAAACCCATTAAATAAAAAAGCAGTAGCTCTGAATCTGCTGGCATGTTTAAGGGGTTTATGTGGTTGATTAACAACTTGTTACACCCATGTAAACTAATCAGGTCCAAACCCAATGACACAGACTTTTTGTAACATGAACCATCTCTGAAGATTATTTATGATACAAGAGGGGACTTCTAAACAAATTATCTAAAACTGAAATAAAGCAAAAGGATGACTCCATGTCCTTTAAGGTCCTATGGAGCATCGTCTAAAAGGCCCACCCAAGGACGATTTAATTCTCCAGGTGACTGTACTGCTGCTTGTTTTACTATTTTCTATTGCGTAGGGTCAAGACTATGAAATTATATGTTAACTTGTAGATTTTTGTCCAGTAGAAGTGCAAATAATTCATGTTTGACACAAAGGATCACCTTAAAGGTTTTGGATTTAATGCTCTGTAGGGCTAAGGTCAGCTTCGTCTAAGTCAGCCTCTCCCAGCTAATTCTTCTAACAAGCTTTACCATCCAGCTAGCTTCATTGTGATGGAAAATGTATGTTTGGCACATGCTTACTTTGTATTTGTATGGGAGTCATGTTGATAACATTATAAAGTTATATATTGACAAATGCTAAATGTTATGTATATATTATCTCATTTGAGCCTTACAGCAGATAGATAAGGTAAGAAGAGTTGTCCCCACTTTAATGAAGAGAAGAGGCCCTACAGTAAGTAAAATGTACTAGAAGGATCCATAACTGATTCTGCCTCATATTCTCTCTCCTTCACTACATGGTATTCCCATGGATAATGTCATGAGAAAGAAAATGTAGAGGTGTGGGCCAATTTCTCCTAATTTAACTCCTCACACATATACTTCATGGGTCATGAAGAATTAACTTTCTTAAGTCAAGACATAAAAAATGAAAAAGAGTGGCACCTGGGTGGCTCAGTCAGTTAAGCCTTCAACTTCAGCTCAGGTCATGATCTCACATTTGTGGGTTCGAGCCCCATGTCGGGCTCTGTGCTGACAGCTCAGAGCCTGGAGCCTGCTTCAGATCCTGTGTCTCCCCCTCTCTTTGTCCCTCCCCTGTTCATGCTCTCTTTGTCTCTCTCAAAATTAAATTAACATTTAAAAAATCGGGGCCCCTGGGTGGCTCAGTTGGTTAAGCCTCCGACTTCGGCTCAGGTCAGATCTCACATTCATGGGTTCAAGCCCCGTGTCAGGCTCTGTGCTGACAGCTAGCTCAGAGCCTGGAGCCTGCTTCTGGTTCTGTGTCTCCTTCTCTCTCTGCCCCTCCCCCTCTCATGCTCTGTCTCTGTCTGTATAAAAAATAAATAAAGCATTAAAAAAATTTAAAAAAAACATTTAAAAAATTAAAAAGGAAAGATAAATGAACATTTAAAATCAGCATTAAAATCTTGACTTCCCACTAACTCAGTGGCTTGTGTGAAACCTGAGTTGCCCAAACTGAGCCAACTGGGATCTTCTGAGTTCAGTTAGAAAGCCAAAACTCTGCAACCTGGCCTTTAGTATGCTACTTCTCAGGTTCCTCATGTAGCACAGAGCAGCCTTTCCTGAAGATCAGTATCACATGGCTGGAAAGTGCTGTTATCATGACTAAAAACAGAAGAAGCTGTCAGCCTTTATGTGCAGTTACCTGATTAGATGTCCTCAGGCAACTGGAATCTAAACACAGCATTCCAATTGCTGCCAGGCTGCAGAGCAAAGGAACCATCTAGAAATTGTTGAACTTTTAGTATTATACTGGTTTCATTGAAATGCCTTTAATTTTCCCACCATCACTTCCCTTTATTGCCTTACAGAACCCTATTCAACCTGCTGATTAGCTGGTTAAAAGGGTCCCAGGATGGTCTGACTCTCTAGGGTTTTCATTTAGGATTTACTTATGTGTGGCTATTCATTGACTTTTTACCACAAATGTTGATGACATTTGCTGACTTAAAATTTAACTGTAAGACTGAGGAGCATGTTTAAAGTCTTTAATCTCCCAATCACAGTGAGTCTCCTCCCTTGGAGCTTTCAGATACCTTTCTCTTCAATACATTATCTTCCTCATTTTTCATCAAGCTAAAAATACCTCCTTTTCTGTTATTCCAAGAGGTCATCAATGCCTTGACTTTTATATGGTAATGTAATAGAAGCAATTTGTAGTTCAGCAGGCTGTATGGAAAATGCAGTTTTCAAGATACTTTAATAAAACTGTAAATTGATGTACTTTTATGACCTTAACTGAAAAAATTACACATTGCATTTAAAAACAACAAAATGATAATACTACTAATAAGCTCTTCATTGGTTTTCACATATTATTCATAAACTAATTTTAGCCAAAAACCAACATTGAAAACAAGATTCTTTCTGACATAATGATAGTTAGTTTTACTTGTTACCAAGTTTTAACTTGAAATACTAGGAAGATCTTGACTTTGGGATCAAATGACATAGGTTTGAATTCCTGGCTTTATCTTTGATTCGCCAGGTGACTCTGGGCAAGTTACTTAAGTTTTTGAAACTCTATTTGCAAAAATCAATACTGTCTTTACCTAATTGTTGTAAAGATTAAAAGAGATAATGCTTCAAAGCATCTGACAGAGTACTGTCAGAGGGAAGCTCAATAAAAATCCAGTTCTTTTATTATCATGACCTAGTTAGGAATTTCTTAACTGTCCTCACAAATACATGATTACTTGTAGACCATTTTGTAATAAACCTCACTCCATCTCAGAGCCTTTCTTTTGTTAAAAAGAAAACCACAAGCTCAAAACGATGTTACTTGGGCCAGGCCAAGTCACCAAACCAGTGCTTAATGTCCGACCTAATTGTGGTTTCAGCTTGCCTAGGAATACAAACCTTAAACTGTCAGTCAGGAATTTTCTAATGAGTGCTGATGAGTTTGTAACAGGAACCCTCTCCATCCCCCAAAGAAAGATTAAGTAATCTGCATGTTAAAGTTCCGCTTCCACCTCCCCTCCCAATAGAAAGTGACCTTGCCTAGAATAGTTCTTTCCTTTCTTTTACTTATAACTTTCTTTTTCTCCTCTTCCTTCCTATAAAAACTTCCATTTTGTACAACTCCTTGAAGAACCCCTCTACTTGCTAGATGAGATGTGGCCCGATTTACAAATCGATAAATCTTTTAACAAATAAGTCTTCATATTTACTCTGTTCAATGCTGTATTGTAACACTTTATGCTCCTTGTCAGAAAAAACCAAACTGCCTCCCTACATCATCAATTATATTAATGTAGTGGCTCTCAAATTGTAATGAGCACAAAATCATCAAGATACATATTTCAGGTGGGAACCAAGGATCTACATTTTTTTTTTACAAGCACTCCACTTGGTTTGATGAAGATGGTCCTCAAACTATAATTTCAGAGTTATTAAAATAGGGCTCAACGCTTGTTAACTCCATAGACTCTATATTGCCTGTGTTTGCTGAATAATTTTACCAAGCTCTCGAGCATGGAGTCTGATTCCAGTTCTGAGGCAATTCAAACTTGGATGATCAAGGTCTCTCTCTCTTTTTGCATGGAGTATATACTTAAAAAGTTAATGATGGGGTGCCTGAGAGGCTCAGTCAGTTGAGCAACTGACTCTTGACCTTGGCTCAGGTCATGATCTGAGGGACATGGGATAGAGCCCCGGATCAGGCTCTGCACTGAGCATGAAGCCTGTTTAAGATTCTCTCATCCTTCTGCCCCTTGCTCCACTTGTGTTCTCTCTCTCTCTTTCTCTCTAAAATAACATCTTAACGAAGTAAATAATAGTTTCACATAGTCAGGAAAAGTGATTCATGGATGTATCGTTAGTGTAGTCTTTAGGAGAAAATGGAGATTGAAGTCATAGAAGGTAAGCAGGGCTTGAAAAACTGTGTACTCTTAGTAGCTCTCAGTGTAGTACTGATCCAGTGAAACACTGACATCATGTGATTAGGCATATAGGAATTGGCTCTTACACTCCTATATTCTAGGACATTTTTAAAAATTATACAGACTCCTCTGAGAGAATGTTTTCTGTATCTTGTGAGCAAAAAAGATCTACTGAATCTCTTTAAAGTCTGTTCTTGCCATGAAAAATGGATTTGCCTCCAAAGATCCTGTTTTTATAATTATTCTTAGGGTCACACTGACCTCACAGGTTCTGTTTTGGAATATCTCCATAGCATGGCCCTAAGCCAAGTTTTGGGGGGTGTTTGTTTTGTTTTTGTTTTTGTTTTCATTTTGTTTTGTTGCTCATGTTTCCTCAGTGGAACACTATCTGGTGATAGATGAGATTTCATGGCATGGCCATAATAGCCCAAAGCTCACACAGCAGCGTGGATCTGAATGAGGTCTGATAGTTTCAGGGTAAGAAGGGACCCCTTCTTGCTGACAGTCCTGGAAACATTTACAGTGATCTTCAGGTATTTTCCAGTGCTCCTGCCTAGCAACAATCATGGCAGTAATAACATATGTACTGTGGTGTTTCAGATTCCTCATTAGAGCACTTTCTTGAAATAATATTTTCAATTACCCAGAGAATAAAAATTCACCTTTCTAAACATACTATTTATGGCTGTTCCCTACTGCTCTTTCCGCCCCATTTTGCAATGAAGAGAAACAGAATTTGTCACCCCAAAATATGTTTCTCAGGCATGAGGATTTTAGGCTGATTATTTTTAAAAAATAGGTACAGAGAAGCTCTGGAAACTAAAAAGTAGTTATCCTTTTGTGAGAACAATTTTCAAGGAAAATCTCCAAATTGTAAGGGTGTCTTCTTCTCTGTACCAGGAAGAGGAGAATAACTAAAACTATAGAAACTTATCAATGAAGAAGACATGGATGTAAATCTGCATAACAACCATTCCCTGGTTTACTGAGGTTTGCTGGGAAATCTGGTTCCTTCCTCTGCTCGACAGTTACTCAGTTTTTCTGGGCATTTCCTATGTATACAAGAGGTATACATGTTATTAAACTTCTGTTTGTTTTTCTCCTGTTAACCCCTATTTTTTACTACAGGGACATCTCAATCAAGAACCAAATGGGTAGAGGGAAATTACTTTTCCCCCCAATGGCTGTATATGAACTATGTCTTTCAACCATGTATCTGCCTCCTCAGACTCTGTATATTCATAACTCATGAATCCGTTCCTGCTAGTCCCTATACCTGGAATTCTCTCCCTTGACATGTTCTTGGGTATTCTGCTCATTGATATGAGGTAAGCCTCCCAAGGGCAGGGAGGATTATCTATTTTGTTCACGGATGTATCCTAATTGTCAAGAATAGTGCCTGCATCTAGTAAGTGCTCACTAAATGCTTATTGAATAATAAAAAAATTAAGGTCAGTTCCAAGATTGTCTCCTCTATGAAGCCGTTCCTAATCCCTTTAGTTAGAACATATAGCTTTTTTCTATGAAATTTAAATACTATTGTATTTATATCTCATTATACCCCATGTCATAACAGTATTGTATTATAATTAATGCATTTCCCTCCAGATTATGGCATCCTTAAAGTCAGGGCCAGTGCTGTATTCATCATTTACTTTTACTGCTCACCACTCCTCTTGTACCTAACAGTGCTACGTGCATAGAATATACCTAGTACATGCCAATAAATTGAATTTCTGGCTAAAATCTTTTATTAAAAATTATCCAATACTACAACTTTAAATGTTTTATTTACTTTTGATACAGAGAGACAGAGCATGAGAGAGGGAGGGGCAGAGAGAGAAGGAGACACAGAACCAGAAGCAGGCTCCAGGCTCTGAGCTAGCTGTCAGCACAGAGCCTGACGCGGGGCTCAAACCCACGAACGTGAGATCTGACCTGAGCCGAAGTCGGAGGCTTAACCGACTGTGCCACCCAGGCGCCCCCAATACTACAACTTTAGAAGATGCAAACAATGGCATGCTTTAATCAGAAATTATGTTGAGATAAAACAAATCCTTCTCTGTTAAACTTTCCAGTGTCAGAGACTTTTTTGGTCCTGTCTGGATCACAATAGGACAGCCCTATTTTTCTCCCTCTCAATCCCCTGTAATTTTGGATTCCGTGCAAGTAGCAAGACTTCTCTCATTCTCAGAAAATCACTTCATGTCACAGGCTACCGTGTCTTCTTCTACACATAAAGATGTTCAGTGGAACAATCTCTGAGAGTCCACGATTCTGTTCCTTCCTCTATCTGGTTTGGAAATTTGCTCAAATTCCCAGCATGTACTTACCCAAGTATCTGCTGTCTGAGTGCAGAGTCCAACAGGGTTAGGAACCCATTCCGGACCTCTCTGAAAGCTAAAACCACACTTCCGAAAATTAAACCAGATAAATGGCCGATCTAAGGAGGAATGTCCAGTCCAATTCTCTAATGAATCCATTAGAATGTAATGTTTATAAATCCTAGTATGGAATAAAGTTCTTTCCTTTGTCTCTATCATTACTCTCTTTCAGCTTCAGGATACTTGCTGAACTCATTTTTTGAGATACATACAACTCTCTTGTCCATCAAGCAAATAAGCTTTAGCTTAAAAATTATCTTGTATTTTAGCTCTAGGGGTCTTTTATTATTCTGTGGCGGGTTCTTATGCTATAAATCCCAAGTGCTCATCTTTCTGCAACTTCTTAACTAACCCTTTTGCAGTCATACCCGCCAGAGCACAGAGAAACGAATAGGACTTGCCTAAAGCAACATCATGATATTTTGGCAGAACTGCTGAGTAAGTCCTTCGGTTTTGTTTTCCTAACATCACATTAAGCAATACTTTTTCAACCCAAATACTTTGCAGCCTTTATTTCCTCAGGACCAGGAATCTGGGGTTTAGATTCACTCAGCCACTCCAGAACTTTCAGTCAAGTGAAGAAAAGAGCCAAATAAATCCAATGGCATTTCATGAAACTGCCTCAAAACCACAAAAGACTTAATTAGACTATGGTTATTTGACTTAATGGGGTTTTAAAACAATATTCACAAATTGTGGGTGAGAAAAAAATCGCTTGGTGCCATACTTCAAAGATGTCGCCTTGAAAATTGCTTTAAGGGGGGAAGTAGCATACATTAGTCTGCCTATTGTAGAATAATTAAGTTGGAATGGTAAAAGTCAATTGTTTTTATACCATTACAGTTCAGTTGAATCATGTTAATTAGAATAGGTTGGGCTTGTTCTCATTTAAAATCAGCTTCCATTCTCTCTCTATTGGTATGGAATAAAATTTACTGTAAGCCATCACTGAATAAAACGTTTTAAAATAAGAAAAACCAATTATAAAAGATGGGCTTTCCAGATCTCTAATTATCAAACTACACTGAAAGTATATTAATGAAAGTACATCTCTGGTTTAATTTTTAATAATCTTATTACTGCTGCATTAAAAATACATAAAACACCTTTCTGAGAATGGAACACAGCGACCTAGCAGTGATTGAAGCTGTTGCTGTCCCTTAGCCCTGAGAATGGAGCCGGTGGACTAGGTTCTTGTGCAGGGTGAAGCCTCCTCTAGCAATAATAGAGCTGCAGAAAGTCCTTTATCATCTGACATTTGCGACACCAGTATAGGAACTGTTTAAGCTCTTGCCAGATGGTACCCCCAGGCAAGTCTGAGCAACTGATACAGAATCTGACTGATTTGGGGAGAGATATAAAAGGCATTACACAAATAGTTAATAAAAAGATGCTCTTACATGGCATGTGCCAGGTACTGATGCTCTAACCTCTGTGCGGCTTCTAGATTCCAGCCATCCACCTCCCATCTTGCAGTTACCCTGAGGCAATGATCTTACAAGCACTCCTGGACAGGGCACCTGGCCAGAAACTGCTTGCAAAGGGGTCACGCTCTAATTACAAGACAGACTGCTTATTTCCATTCAATGTAAATTCACTGAGTATAAGGACTAAAGGGTCATCTTACATCTGCCATCAGTGTTTTGGTTAGTGTTAAAAAAAATTAACAGACAGACAGAAGTTTGAAGTGTGGCATCAGATTCACATATTTCCCCCTGTATCCTTAATGTGCTTCAAGACAAAAAGCCTTCAGAGGAGTCTTCCAGGCTGGGATTAGATAGACTGGTGTTTGAAAATTTACAGCAACTTTCTTATTTTAGAATATGTTTATTCAAATCTGCTTCTTCTCTATTGCTTCATGGTCATTTGAATTTGCAATTCTTTTTTATTGAACTATGGCTTTTGGCTTGACAAAGTATTCACTAATCCCTCCGTTCCAGTTCATCACATTTGCCCTCTCTGGAAATCTTGGGGTAACCTAGTACCCCAGTGTTGTCTTCGTAATCTTGAACTGCCCTTCAGATTTCATCTTTGATGTTCCTTCTTCTAAGAAGTCCTAAATTGTAAAGAGCAGGTTAGCTTTCTTCCTAAATTTCTCATAGTGTTCTGTCATTTCCCCTATGAATGTATGCAATACTCCGTATTGGATTGATTGCGTACTTGTGTGCCTCTCCTATCATCCACTCTGCACTTCGCCAGTTGGACAACTTGAGTTGTCAAACTCAAAGCAACTGAGTTTCATTTTCCTCACTTGTCAAATGGGAATACAAAATTCTACCTTGCAGAAATGTTAAGAGGATGAGAGCTAAAATATTCTTCACATTTAAGCATCAAAGGATTGGCCAGAGAGGGTCCCAGTTCTCTTTATTCCTCAGAGACTTCCAGTAAATGCAAAGGTTGAATCTCTATCCTTAGAGATACCATGTTGTCAGTAAAGTCAATCTCCTCGTAAAGACGTGTGTATGAAGCACGTGTAAAGCATTTGATGTTAAGGAGTTCCTTGCCAATTAATTTAAGGAGTGTGCACGTGCAAACATACTGGCTTGGATGTGTACAGGGACCCCAACAATACTGAGCACGCCGGAGGTGAAAGCAAGCATCACCTCTGTAGTTTCCGAGTGTTGGATATTATCTAGAGGTAGCAGGAGCTTCTGCTCCGAGTGGACATACCCCTGCAGTAAATTGCTAGGTGATCTCATGCAAGGTTTACAGCAGTTTTAATGGGATGAGGGCATCATATGTGAAAGTGTTACAAGGCACAGAATTGGAACTCAATCAAGCAATTTGTTGAAAGAGATGGCTTGCTTCCACCACGGCCCTTCTTTAAACTCCTTTGAAATAGAGTACACGCTCTAGCCTTTGCGGGCAAGCACTTTGTTAGGCTTGGTCCAGAGAGAGCATCACCTATTCTTATTCTCTTGGGACTAGTCTAGCCTTTTCTGAACTTAAATTTTACTTGTGCTTTACTCTGAGGTTAGAGGATCGCTGGCAGTTGCTTGGATCAGAAAAATCTGTGAAATAAGAACCTCACTGTGTAATCCAGACCCTAAGTTGGGGCTAGAAAATGGCGATGTTCTGGGGAAAGACACTGAAATTGACATAAAACCAGGACGTATTGACTTCCTTCTTTGGACTAAGCATAAGTTACCTACATGCTGTGAAAGTTAGCACATCATTTAAAATTCTAAGTATTTCCTCTTAGCACTACATGACTATAAGCTTTATGTACACCGAGAAATCCAATTGTAAACAATGTGGCTTCCTAAAATTTTAAAAAGTAGAAAGCCAGCTTTCAAGTTGAGAGGAGATAAGATTCTCGTTTCCCAGTGGCCCCAAACAGAAATTAGTGGGAATAAATAAAAAAAATCACTTATGAATCAAGAGAAAGCTTTGCTCAGTACCTGCTGATAGGAATCGGGGATGACCTATGAATTTTTAGTTTCTTCCTAAGAACAATCAAGTGTGACACCTGACAGAAATTCTGTCATGCAATAAGGAATTTCATACAAAACAACTTTTCAAGCACTGGGAAAGGGGGGGGCGAAGGGCAGTGAAGAGGATATAAAACCCACTGTTTGCCTCATTCTCAATTTAAAATGTGCAAGGGGAAAATTATATATTTATGTCATCTGAAACTAAAGAGCCAAGTACACTAATTTCCCAATTCACAGGAATAAGGAACCTTCTTGTTATAACCAGGTATGCTGGCCAGTCTGGATTTGCCCGAGGTTGGGATTGTCTGCGTTTTAAAACTGAAAATTTCATATCCTGGGATACTCTTTGCCTCAGGCAAATTGAGGTTGGCACTCTAATTCCAGGACAATTCCAACATTGACTGTTTTCCCCCTAATAAATAGCTTCATGGTGTTAGTCAAGCCATCCTAATCTCTTTTCTTTTCTTGAAAGTTGCATACATAACTCAAGTAAGAGAGGTTTTTCCAGGTCATATTTTCAATATATTTTGTTTATTTCAAAAACTCTTTGAGCTATAATGACAGTTAAGAATTGTCTCTATTTAAGGTGTACTACTTGATTATTTGATATCTGTAACATAAGGTATCCTAATTTCTTAATCAGTAAAATACAGTGTCCCACAATATTTCTGCAATAGTCACTCTGGGCACTTGATGGGTTCTCAGGATTATAGCTCTGGAACAGATCTTGGGAAGACTATTTCCTAAAATTAGGTCAATCAAATACATGTAAGTCAAATTCGATGTGGGATATTCTAAGAATACTTCCCGTTCAAAGAATCCTGTAGTAAACCTTTCTTAAAAGTGGGTAATGGTTCTCACATTTGGTCTTGAATAACTGAATGGTCATGGTGGTCTTGTTTAAGTTGGGAGCACTCCATGGTGGAGTGCATAATTTAGTATAAAATCCATGTGACTGAAATCAGTTTTCCTCCTCTACCTGGGGCAGTTTTGGTTGATGCCACACCCATTTCCCCTTTACCAGCCTGGTGACTTTCTACAGGGAGAGTTGACTTTCCTTGGCCTACAGGAGCCTGCTTGCTTGGAGATGCCTGGGGCTATGCCCCAAACTCCCAGTGGGTAGTAGCCTATAGCCAATGAATGAGTAATTTGGGGGTATGTTAGCCTCCTAGGGGGCCCATGCATGTTGGGATAACATACATCTTCCAAAGTCCCCTGATGGGAAAAGGCTGAGGCTAGATCTCTTCTCATGCCTTTCTCTGTCTTACTGAACTTCCCTCATTCCATGACTGGCTTGTACTGAGGGTGTTCTTACAATAAATAAACTTGTACAAGAGTCTGCATTATAGGCTATGCATCTATGGGTCCTCAAGTGTACTATATAGTATGATATATGAATACAGAATTTACTGAAACTATATTTCAAATAGTAGCATGTTTGCTACTATTTATTTGACTTTCATGTTAGCAATGATAATATCTTCAAGACAAAATGGAAACTCTCCATAAGATGATAGAAGATAGAAAGCTGGGACCCATAAAATGACTGCATATCATTTACATATCATCTCATTTTATCATAATTAAAACCCTTCAAGGCAGAGGTTTTTATCTCCTTTGTTTGATAAGAAAATGAGTTTCAGAGAGGTCAAGGTAATATCATTAGTTACTGGGGAAGCCAAACTTAACTTGGCTGTCTCATTCCAAAGATTTTGTTATTTTTTTAAAAAAAATTAATTTTTTTTTTGAGAGAGATAGAACATTAGTAGGGGATGGATAGAGGAGAGAGGGAGACACAGAATCTGAAGCAGTCTCCAGGCTCTGCTGTCAGCACAGAGCTCAATGTGGGGCTAAAACCCACAAATTATGAAAACATGACCTAAGCTGAAGTTGGATGCTTAACCAACTGAACCAACCAGGTGCCCCATATCTGTTTGTTTATGTTATTTTACTCTTTCTATCTGCCTTTACTTCTCTGTCAGCTTCAACTCCTCAATTTTTCATCTCAATCTAAAAATGATTAAAATACCTTTATTTCACAAATACCCAATAATCTCATCCATAGTCAAAGTGAAAATTATTGAATTTGAGCTTTTATAAGCTATAATTAATTTTAGAAGTTCATATCTAAAAATATAAAAATAGAACTAATAAAAATCATATATATGTTAATAAATTTGATCCTATGTAAGTCAACAGATTATGCACTGGAGTCTGAAGTCTGAATTTTATCAACTTAAGCCTATGCAGAATAATTGTTTAATGCTTAGGTAACATTTAACAGAGAGAATTTCATTTATTGTCTTTATTTTCAAAATGTTTACTAGAAAATCTGGTTGATAAAATGGGAGGACTGTGAGGGTAATTGGAATTCTTGGCTAGATATGTCTTTGTGTTAAGATGCTCTGATTCCATTTCTAATAATAGCAAGATGAAAAGAAAATGTGTTAGCTCGTTGAATGGAGCAAACTTAGTTGAGGTTCAAAATTAGGTCAACAGTTTGTCACATTTATAAATCTTCATCATTTCTTTAAAACTAAATCTCATGCAGTGATTGGACTTGTTTTTTAAAATATTTGACAGTGATCATACTCCCACACTCATTGCCTACATTGATTCAGAACAATATTTCTTTTTCAACTCCTTTCTCAGAAGAATTTTATTCACAAACACTGTCACTTTCTGATTAGATCTTTTTTTGGTCATAAATGTTGACTAGATTACTTGAGTAAGCCTACATTATTTGAGTAATTAGATAATGTTGTTTAACAGCCTATTTTCTGTTGGTTCGGAATATTTACTTTAAAAGACAATTGGAGGGGTGCCTAGGTGTCTCAGTCAGTTAATCATTTGACTTCAGCTTAGGTCATGATCTTGCGGTTCAGGAGTTCAAGCCCCACCTCGGGCTTCATGCTGACAGCTCAGAGCCTGGAGCCTGCTTCAGATTCTGTGTCTCCCTTTCTCTCTCTGCCCCTCCCCTACTCATTCTCTCTCTCTCTCTCTCTCTCTCTCTGTCTCTCAAAAATAAATAAAACATTAAAAAAAGATGATAGGATATTTAGAAGGGACAAAGAATGTGGCTTCCTTAAAAGACATTGCTCGTACTCTTATTTATCATGCCACATAAACTTCAAAGCTCTATTTGTCATGGAATCAATTTAAAAAAGGAATGAGTAAAAAATCTCTAACATTTATACCCAAAAGGTCAGCTCAAGTCATTAGTGTCAAAACCTGACTTTCCAAGGCAAATCTTAGGATCACTGATTGACATAAAAGCTACGAATGAACATTTTCATTCTTTTCTCTGTGTGTTTCTTCATAGGCTGCACACAAAGGGAGTCAGCATTCAAATATTATTTTCAATTAATAATTAGTTTGATGTTCAAATAACTGGTTTGTAATTTCAATAATGTAGACAAGTAAAGCCCTGGCCATGGGCTGAACTCACTTGTTGGCCCATGTAGGACCAAGAAGGAAAGATGGAAGGATGGAGAAGAAGGTTGCTCTCCTCTGCAACCCTACATTCTTCCCTCATATCCCTATTCCCCTGCAGTTCCTAAAATTAGAGAAACAGAAAGGCTTGATCCAGGCCTTTCTTCTTTTCTCCTACTCCTTCCTATCCCTCAGCATTTATTTATTGTGCTCTGTGTTTTTCTGTTAGATCTTCACTTATCTCTGACATCTTGAGGGCAAGAGGCCACACTTATTTTAGCTAATGTCTCTTTTAGCATCTTCCATATTGTGAACACTGATAAAAGTTTACTTAGGAATAATGCTGCAATATAAAGCATGTATATACCTCACATCCTTGATTAGTGATGGATGATGCAATACACAGGATAGAGGATGGACAACATAATTTACTTTATCTTGTTACCTAACATGCAGTCATTCTCATACTGAGGTAAAAATCACCTAAGTTTCTGGAGGTTGAATGTGGGAAATAATTGCTGATTTTGTTTGTTTTCAGCAGTTTCTTCAAGTGATTTTGTTGCACACTACATTTTGAGAATATCTGGCCTAAAGAATTCTTCCCAATCATTAGCACACTATAAAAGTCTTTATAAACTGGCCTCCTCTCATCAGCAACATTTTGTCTCCTACCAGAATTCATTCTCAGCCACCAGCTAGTCTCCAAATAATGGAATGCCTTTCCCCACCATGCTGCCTCCCACACTCCAACTCACTCTTTAACTCACTCTTCGTTTTCTCTCAGAAGTCTTTTAAAGCAACTCAGATGAAGAACTCTATTGCCTTGTGACCTCATCTGTACCTTAAAGATACCTCTAACATACAACTCAGCCTGGGGGAAGGCACATATTTGCCTTCATGTCTATCTTCATATTTGAATCTATTTTCATTGAGGTCAAGGACCATGTCTCACCTGTGTGATTCAACGCAGAGTGTATCTTGCTCAATATTGATTGCAGTATAAATGTTTTAGAGTAACCTTGGTAAATGGTATGTGTGAGGACTTGTTCTTTTTTTTTTTTTTTTTTTTTTTTTTTTGAGGACTTGTTCTTTAATTAAACAATTCTACTCTGGAAGAATTTTCAAATATAGTTGGTGTGGCTGACACCATTATTTTCCTTATTAAAAGAAATCTTGACTGGTCATCCAAACTCTTACCTGATGATCTTGCTTTCTATCTTACTGAGAAAGCAGAAGCAACAAATTCCCACCACCACATCCACCCACCTCATTACCAGCATGACTTCCTGTGTTCTCCCGTTACTAGGATGAACTATCTGTGCGCACTCCCAGTGAGTGAACGAGACTCTCATCTACACAAGGATATTGCTACTGTAGATTCCCTTTCTTGTATTGTCAATTTGTCCCTCTCTGTCTGATCATTCCAATCAGCAAATGGATGTGCTACAAAATGCCTTACTTTGGAAAATACTCTCCCAATCCTATGTCAGATATACTGGACATTTTCACACATGCTATTGTCTTTCATTCTTACTCTTGTGTGAATTAGAAACTATTAGCCTCATTTAATCAGATGAGGGTGTGAGGTACACAGAGCTGGTAAGGAGCAAGGTATAAGTCCAGATCCATATTTTCTGATTCTGAAGGAGCACTTGGCAGAGTGACCAAGTGCCTACTCCTCAATCTCAGCTTTTCCAACTGAAATAGGAGGGAATTGGGAAATATGCCATATCCCCATTAAATTTTAACATGTCTTCTATGATGCCATATCAGGAGTAAAAAGTAATTCTGCAAGATAGGTGAAGTTGTTAAAAACCAAACTTCAAAAAAATTATGCTTTGCTATATTTACAATCTAGAAGTTTTGACTGTCAGTGCAAATGAGATGAATAAGAACTAGAGTGGACACAGACCTTTTGTGTCACTGGCCAAAGAAAGTCACATACAGTAAAACCCATGATCACTTCATTCATCAGGACAGAGGGAACTCTGGACCATAGACATCTGTGATTTTCAGGCTGTCATGGGGTAGGATGCACAGCCATACAACAGAGAGAGCTCAGAGGAATCTTGCTGAATGTTTTGAATTCCACAAGGTTATTAGACATATTTGTTAAATAAATAAAAACACATACATAAAGAAGTATAGTCAAGTGTTTTGAAGCATGTGATACCACTAGGTAGAGATTAAAGCTTTATGTAGCCATCTTAAAATTCTGGAATCTTAGAGAGTCCATGGAGTACAGAGATGAAGATAGTCAGCTTAGCAGTGCAAGAGTGTAGCTTGTATTCTACCTCCTCACCTTGGGCCAGTTATCCAACCTTGCTAAGACTTGGTTTCCTTATGTTAAATGCGGGTAAGACCCTTAGTGGTGTTGTGAAGGTCAAGTGGAAAAGTAGTTGATTAACCTTCCTTCCACTTTTTAGAGCACTTTCTATAAGAACACAGACTCACAGAATTTTGAGGTCACTGAGACAGAGTTGATGTGATTGCCCAGTCGCATAGCTTATAAGTAATAGGACCAAGATAACACTGAATTCAAGACTCAAGTGTATATGGACGTGCGTGCACACATACATGTATTAAAAGCATGCATACCACCTTAACACATTATGAGAAATAGTTAATGAAAAGTTATGTATACGTACTCATACACAATATTATGTTTTCCTTTTTTAAACGGATTGGTCTGCCCCCAAGTCATGGAAAGTAATTTACTTTGCTGAGCGAAACACACATATGTAACAAGGGAAAATAGTACACCTGACTTTTGATTATCTGTGTTAAAAAAAATCTGAATTAAAATTTTATTGTCAGAACCTTCTAGCTTTAAACTGTGGGTACATTAGACTGGTTGCTGACTTATAGATGTCAATACTCAGCAGGCCTGAACACAACTGGAAATTGTTACCTCTCCTTTTATTTGTATTTCAAATAGAATTTTTATTAGTAGGGCAATGTTGGACGATTCTTTCTCTAGTTTTGTTAACTGGTTCATACTCTCTGGTCATAATTTTATTGATTGATATCAATGTTTAGCACCATCGATTTTTTATGCATTGATGAGCACACTATTTCGAGTCTGGGAATCCTGAAGAACAATCAAATATGCTAAATGAATCATGAAGCACATTTCCAATATGAACCCTTGGCAAGGAGTCTCCTTTTTTGCCCTGGGCACCCGAAGAATGCTTTCCATTAGTATTGTAGTATGTAAGAATACATGCCGTATATTAAAATGTCTATTGAGTCACATTAAAGAAGCTTTACAACTAGAAGAGGGGTTATTCCAAAACGTACTGCTCCAGCTGAAAGGGGGAAACTCAGAGTGAGGGAAAGGAAATATTTTAAGAGGGAAAAACATGCTTTGTGTTCTTGTAGGGAGATTCTTGTTGACTCTGGAATACCTCATCATCAGGTCTTGCTTTATGGTAACAATGTTAACTATTATCTTAATGGTTTGTATTATATCAACTATGTATTTATTATGTATTTATACATAGTAATTGTATATTATATTAATTATGTTAGCTACCTTCTTCAATCAATTGTTAATTCCTTGATGGCAGGAAATACTTTACTTCTCTTTGGATTCTACCATTTGTATTTGATAGGTATCCAAAATATTTGTGATTGAGTGGTTGAATTAAGGAGTAATTCTAAGAGTTGCACACTTTTGGGTATTGGGGGAAAGGTAGAGGGAAAGTAGGAAGACCTGGGAATTAGGATCTTCTTCCTACTGGCCATGATAGTTAAGAAAGTCTACAGGATTGTAATGAGGAGAAACAAATATCTGTGCCCCACCCCATTCTCCTGTTCCCTTCCCTCTTCTTCTCAAAAGATCTTAACAAACATACCTTACAATGTGCATTTCAAAAAAGTGAAATTGTTTGACCTCCTTAAGGTCAAGGTACCTATGGTGGTGGGATTGGAAGGCAGATAGATTTAGTTTATTTATACCCCCCAAATCTGCTCTTACACCTCAATCCACTCTAAGAGATTTTTCTTGGAATCATGAAGGCTTTTCAGATTTAGAAGTTCCTTATTGGCCTGTGAATGTGTAGGAAAAGGATTATGCCTTTAAGTATTTGATTACTTAATTATAGTCATACATTCATTTAGCAAACTTTCATTTTGCTAACATTTTCTCATGGAATTGCTAACAGTAAGATCAAGAAGAAAGGTAACTTGGTGAGATGGGTGTGGATAGTGTTGAGAAAAGAGAACAGAGAAAGAATTGTATGAATTTCAAAAATTCATCCACACTGTCTCCTGAATAGAAGAGTTAATGAGAACAATTCATCGCAGTGTTAATTCACTTGTTTTTAATTAAAGGAGGCATACTCTGTATTTATTGTATAAATGCAGCCCTGATGGGCTAACTGTACAATTACTATCTTACTCAGGTCCCCAGAACGCGATACCATGACAAACCTCTGATATTCACCCTCTATCTAAGCAATGTGAGCTCCACCTCGTCACCCACAATTTTAAGCTGGTTCTCAGAAAAGCTATTTAAAAACAAATCTGAAGTGTACATAATGATGGTGATGAAAATAAACATTAAGCAAAGGAAGAAATGATAAACATAACCTTTAGACCACATAACTTCCTTGGATGTCAGCTATTTCAGGAACTGAAATGATGCATTTATCATATTCTCATCTGTTCAATATATAATTATTTTAACTATTATGTGTGTTGTTTATAACCCATTATCTTGCAATAACAGCTTGCATGGATCACTGCATAATTTAAAAATATAATAGCTTTTCTTGCCAATATTTGATTTCCAACTCTAAATCTGCTGACTTTTACTATATCTGTTCCATGCACTTCGGGTAAACACATTTTTATTTCCTAAAGATTTACCTTAGAATACGCACCTGGATTTTCTTTTTTCATAAACTAGTCTCCTTTGGTGCTGGTTCATGTGGTGGCTCATTTTCTGACATAGAATAAATTGGCTCTGTACCTTAAAATCAACTGAATGGGCAGAAACACAAATCTGAGACCCAGTGGGTGTGAAGTGGGTAGGAATAGAGCCCTTCTATAATTATCTAGATAATGTGATCAAGAAAACCTGGAAATCAAGTCATTAGGTCTTGATTTACTCAAACTACCCTCATCACATTAATTTTATCATTGTCTTTGTTGGGTAGATACTTATTATTATAGTTAACCAATATGTTCTGTGACTATCAAGATAATGTATGGATGCTACATACATTGATTTCATATTGTTCCCTAGTTAGCCTGGTTGGGTGAGATGCTTAAGAAACATTTTTTTATTTAGTCACCAAGATTTATTGAGCACTTGAAATGTGGGTAGTCCAAACTGAGTGCTATAAGTTTAAAATAGAAACTGGATTTAAAAGACTTAATAAGATAAATTAATAATTTTATATTGATTACATGTTGAAGTGATAATATTTTGGATATATCACATTAAATTAAATATTTTATTAAAACTAATCTCAGCTGTTTGTTTTTAATATTTTAATTAGCCTCTAGAAAATCTGTGTGATTCACATTATATTTCTACTGGACAATGCTGCTCTAGTGTAAATCTTGCATTTGTTCATAAAAGACTATTAGATGTTCATCATAGGGTTGTTTCTATATGCCAAGAATAAAAGAAAAAAGAGAGATTCAAATTATCCATTCATAAGGGAATGGATAAGTACACTAAAGTACAGATGACCCTTGAACAATGCATATAACTTCTGATTCCCCCAAAACCTAACTATTAATAACCTCGTGTTGACCTGAAGCCTTACCAGAAACATAAACAGAGTAACACATATTCTGTATGTTATATGTTTATGTAGTACATTCTTACATAAAGGAAGAAAAGGAAGGGAAAATATTTTTTAGAAAATGAAAAGGAAGAGAAGCTATATTGACAATACTGTATTTATATTAAAAAATCTGTATATAAGTGGACCTTTAAAGATCAAATCCATGCTGTTCAAAGGTCAACTGTATATTTAATAAATGAGTTGTTCCTCTACTTGGATTTAGTCTTTTAATATTTTCATATCATGTTACCTCTTTTCTTTCAAGGCATTATTCAAGTTTCACATTAACTGTGAGATGCTTTCTAACTACCCTATGTAATAAGCAACACCCATTTTTTTCCTTCAAAGATCCCTGCACACTGTACCTGTTTCTGATTCTTGCTTTTCTGATACTACTTGTCATTTTAAGTACTATATTTCTTTTTATATACATCTGATTCCCCCACTATTGCATTCTTGGTGTTTAGAGTAGTGTCTGCCACATGCTAGGTATTCAGTAGGTATTTGTTGAATGAATGAATGAATGATAGAATAGTAGATTTCAATGAGAAGGAAAAAATGGAAAAGTAAATAATATGAATCAAATTAGGTATATTTCAAAACTTAACATTGGTTAAAAAAGAAAATTGCTGAATGAAATATATAGATGCACACACCCACAAAACATATACACACCCACACATCACCATACATATGACATTCATTTAAGTAAATTAAACACATCCATATGCATGTGCACACATACACATGTACACATACATACAGACTATGGTATAGAAAACAAATTCTTCAGTCCAAATAATGTAGAATGAGGACACTGGAGGCTGAATGGGGGAAGCTGGGTAATTGACATGAGTCTCTGAAAGCTATCTTACAAATACCAATGTTATTTAGAATAACATAAACTAAGAAGAATTTGGTAAAACCTCCCATTCTATTTGACACCCCCTTTCTTCATTTCTAACAGGTGGTTATTTATCTGAACACTAATTACCAATTTCAGAGATAGGTATCTTAGCACCTTAGTTTTATATAAGACAGTGTATATAATTGGTAAAAACTGTAAACTGTGAACATTTAGTAACTGATCTCATGTCTCTGTCTAGAGTTGTACAGGAATTGAGGGAAAGACCTGAAAAATCCACTCTTTCTTTAGCTCTAAATGTCTTAAATGTGAAGGGGTACAGGGGTAAATCGTTTTCATTTATGCAGTGCAAAACTGGGTGATGGTGCTGAAGAATGGGTTGGATTGCACATGCTTTTCAATAGGTGAGAATGAAAACTACAGATGTGACCTTTTCCAAAGACTATAGCTTTGAGTGAGTTTCTGCCAGATCCAATGTCATCTAATTAATCCAAGGGACATCTTGTCCTGGCAATCAAAGTCAAATGGCAGGCAATAATGGGAAGTGTTACTCAGTGGCTCCACAGCAGGATTAAACATGTCAGAGTTTTGCCTCTCCAGCAGCTTTAATTTTTTTTTTTAATTCTGCAGTTTTTCACCTGGATTTCATGTAAAAAAACAAACACTCAATACTGACCTATTATGTAGAAGTCCAAATAAATATCCAGACAAATATAGGTGACTCAGTGGAGAATTTTATCTTCTCCTCTTTGATTTTTAAAAACTTCAATTTAATTATCTTATTTAGACATTCAAATTAATAATCTTCATTTCATCAAAATAGAACAAATAAATTACAACTTCATAGCAAAACATGGCAGAAAGCTGCCCATATTTTCAGTGATATCCCATTTGTGTTGGCATTTGCAAATAATTTTCACTCCTATATAGTAAATTTATTTTGGACCAGATCAATTCGGGAATATTTATATAGTTTAAAATTAAGTATTAGCTCAGCAAAATTTATTAAGAGTTTGGTGGATTTTAACTTTCTCTGTTCAATTCAGTAAGTATCTTTTAAATGTCCGCCACGTTCAGGCACAGTGCTCTGAGGACACAAAGATAAATTGACTTTGCCCTTGTTCAAGGGAAAGGTCTTATAGGGTCTGAATGAAGCATGTTAAGTGCTCATATAGAGATGTAAAGCAGCCATGGAGTCGAGTGGAGGACCGTCCCCAAATAAAGGGAGAGGCTCATTAGAGAAAATGAGTCCTCAAAACTCCAAGTCCAAGAAAACAATGGGAGGCAATGCTTTCCAGGCTGAAAGACTTATGACAAAAGGGGTGTGATAAGGCAGGTTTTAGTCAGGAAAAGAGGTTTATCTGTCTCAGTGTGTGAGAAAAGCATGGTAAATGCAGGAAACTAAAAGCAAGTTTATGTTTGTAGAGGGTAGAATACCTACTACAATGACAACAGTTATAAAAGGATTGAGTATCAAGAAATGGTGTTTAGTTATAGGTCATTTTAATAGATGAAAAGTGATGAGGACAGTGGGCAAGGAATGTTGCTAAACATTTAGGATAGAAAGTTAACAGGACTCCATTAATTAGATGAGTGTGCTGAGGGGGATGGAGAAGTTTAGACAACCTGTGGAGGTGTGGTTTGAGTGACAAGTTCAATTTTACTCTTTCCACCCAGTTATCAATATGATAGGTATCAGGATGCCAGAGTGTGTAGATAAACACCTCCAAGTTTCCTATGCATATGTACAAAGGAAGTGTCCCTTAGAAGATTGCTCTAGATCTTTTGGACCTGACCATGAGATCAAGGATTTATAAAAGGGTCACATGTATGAATGAGGGAGTTGCTAGAGAGATTTCTCCAGGGAGAACAGTGGCTTCTCTGTGAGTTGTGCTTTTCTGTCTTCAGGATGCCATTTTTGAATCCCAGTAAGTAGGATTTCAAGGAGCCATTCAGAGAAATCTGAAACTCGTGGGCTACAATTGGAGAAGCAGAAGACCAATGGCTGATTCAAACATCATGAAGTCAAGGTAGACTAAGGACTGAGGTGTGGCTCCTATGTGACAAAAGAGGACTACACAATATCTGATGAACTGAGGTGGGGCCCAACCAAGAAGTAGTGCATCTTGTTCAGAGGCACTCACTCCCAGGATGCCCAAGGAAGGGTGAGTGGGTGTTTTCTGGGTGCTAGATTTGAATCCAGAGGGCCTCAGTGGGAGTACAGTCCAAAAGACTGTCTAGAAGGGTGAGGAGTTTCAACAGAAAAAAGCAAGAGTGTACCCCTGGGTATCATGGGGTTGAGGAAGCATGATATGCTTTCATCTGAAAGAGACCCATGAGTTGGGTCAAAGAACTATCAGGAGAGACTGCCCGACTGGAAATCATAAACAGTCAAAGAAAATTCTTCAAGGAAAAGAGTTAGGTTTAAAAATTCCCCAGGCCCACTTGGGGACATGAACTTGGACAATCTGCTGATCCCAGAGAGCACAAGACAGTCCTGCCAAGCAAAAGTGTCCTCAGTCTTTTTGAGCCTGGTAGGACATGCAACAGCTAAGGGTATGGTAAGGAAGTAAGTGAGGAATGGAGAAAGAGGAGAAAACAACCACACTTTTCCACCTCGCTAGTCTTATATCAGACTTGAGCTCAAAGGGAAGAGAAATTTGATGTTAAATCACATTGGACTTCTGAGTAATATTAGAATAGAAATTCTAATTCCTATGTTGAAGATCAACTTATAGGGGCTCTCGAACTGTCACTGCCATAAGTAAACACAAAAATCATGGAAAATCTGCCATGCTTTCACTGAATAATTTTAAGTGGACGACAGAAGCAACACTAAATTGGTTTTGCTGTCCCACTAGTTGTGTTTGTTTGACATCCCAGTTAACATTGTCATTTACTGACATTGGGTTTATGTAGCAATAATATCTTTAGTAGATAAAATGACAGATTCTATTTGGGAATTTGCTGATGTGGGGGTGTCTGCAGGATATGTAAATGGATGTTTTCCAATAGAGAAGTAGCTACATGAATTTAGACCTAAGGGAGAAGTCAGGGTTGTCCTCAAGAAATACTTCTACATTTCCTTTGTGCAGTTTTTTCCCCTTTTAGCTCTTTATGAATGTTGGCCAATTTCAAACCAAGATATTTATAATTCTTCAATAATCTTTGTGGTTTTATCAGCTTTAGTCAAACTTACATAAGACTGCACAAGATAAACTGTCTGAAATATCATATTTTTGTGTCTTAAGAACAGTGGCTTATGATCAATTATCAATCAAATTTGATTTTCTCAGCTGAGCAGGCAATTTTAGTCAATTGTCTCTCCATATTTACTTAACCTTATTTCTCACCACTTTTACATGGGACTCCTCCTTCTGACCCCAACAGTACTCTTTATGTTTCATTTATACTTATGCGGTTCACCATACTGGAACTTTGTTTCAACCAAATTCTATTTTCAGTACCCAATTCAGACACTTTTAGCATAGGTTTTAGGCCAACTAGGGTATTTGTAAGGCCTCTGAGATTGCAGATTTCTGCCTTTTGTGGGAACAATGCAGCCATGGTTTAAGTCAGTTTTAATATAGGCTCTGTAACCCAGAAAATAGTTAAGAATGATGACATAACCTAAAATGTATAATTCACTTCCCTGTACCCACAGTTCAATGCCCTTCCCAGCACATGCGATTATAGACCCTCTTCTTCCAAGATGCCTCAGTGTGCTTGCCTCTGCTGCACCTACTCCCACTGATTGTCCCATGGCCAGCTGGAACTTATTCTGGATACAGATTAACTTCTGACCATGGACAGGAAGTCCATTGGCTTCCTCAGCCCCCACATTCAGCTATCATTTCTACAACTGACCTGAGATGTGGGTTTGCCAGAGTTTTTGGGTAGCTCAAACTGGTTGATGATTACCTAATGTTTGGGGTCTTTCCTGAACAATCATGTGTATGCTCTATGATCGAAAGTTCCCTCATTGCCTGGCATCATTGCAGTTGGCTCCCTGTGCCATGTCTCCTTCTGTGGTACTCCTGATTTTTCACTGCTTGGTCCTGTCCTCCTTTTTGCAGATACTGCTTCTTCATCTTGGGTCCCATAATAATAATGTTGACACCAATAAGAACAATATTGTTAACATGTAAGCATGTTACATTACATGTAAGCATTACAACATGTACGCATGCAGTGCTTACATAAGCCAGGCAATATTTAATGTTTTATATGCAATTGCTCATTTCTTTATATGCAATTCCTCATTTCATTGACAACTGCCTTACCTGATAGACATTTTAGTGGGAACTTCCATTTATGATAGCTACCATTTATTGAGCAACCACTGTGTGCCACACATTTTGCTAAGCTGTACATATATATAATCGCCACAAACATAGAATTTTTATCTGCATTTTATAGAAGAGAGAACCGAGAACAAAGAGTCTCAATGACTAAGTTCACATAGAAGGCAAGTTGCAGTTAAATCTCAGGGTCTGTGCCCCTGCTGCCAGAGTTAAATAGGCTGGTCTATTCCTCAGACCCTTGCCTCACTCTCTCACTAGAACCTAGGGTCTTGGTAGACACGTCTAGCAGACCCTGTTTTTGCCTCATTGAATTGTTTCTGGATATGATACTCATAATCCACATCTGTCCTACAGTACCTGCTTATAGGTCCTGTGCATTCTTTGTGTGTCTCATGTGTGAGATGATGGTAGACATGTCTAGCCGACCCTGTTTTTGCCTTATTGAATTGTTTCTGGATATGATATTCATATTCCACATCTGTCCTACAGTACCTGCTTATAGGTCATGTGCATTCTTAGTGTGTCTCATGTGTTTCTTTGCTTGTTCATTCATTCATTTATTAGCTCATTCACTTGTTTGGCATCTACTTTTTTGGATGTTCATCCCATGCCTAGTCTTATCAAGAACTAGAGAAACAAGACTGGAAAAGCAGAGCTTGGAGATAGACATGTAAATAAATATGATAGTCTAACAAAGGTGATGGAGCTAAGAAGCCAAAATTTTTGAGCCAAGGTCAGCACAGAGAAGCTAATGCTTTAGTTGAGACATAAAGGATGGCCCAGAGAAGGCCTTTCAGTCAGAGGCAAGAGAATCAGAGGCAATGAATTTCTATCAGAGGCAAGGAGCGTATAGCAAGTTCAGGCAGCCCCGGAAAGTTCAGCAGTGCTGGCATTGGGGCAGGAGATGAGAAGGATGGCATAGGAGATCAGGAACCAGAGCACTGGAGACCCTGAAGATTCAGCTGATGCATATAGATTTTATCCTAGACACAGGAAAGCTTCAAAAGAAGTCTTCCATTTCTCACCTATGTAGAATTTGTATAGTAGATAGTGAATTCCACATCTCTCAATATGGGGGGCAGATAGTTTCTTGTAGTGCAAGTTAATGTTACTTGTGTGATGGAGTCCCAGTACCTCTTGCTGGGCGGGGGTTTATAATCTCCTAATATATTTGCTTAGCAAATGCCTACAGAGATGACATTATGACACACTC
The DNA here is from genome assembly GCF_006229205.1 of Suricata suricatta. NCBI lineage: Eukaryota > Metazoa > Chordata > Mammalia > Carnivora > Herpestidae > Suricata > Suricata suricatta. Next base: position 16,665,973 of record NC_043704.1, on the reverse strand, counting down.
TACCGGGTTTAAAATGTCCTTTAATTCTTACTCTTTTCTAGTCAGCCTGAAACACCAAAGGGTGGTTAGCCTGAATAACTTGTCTGGAAGGCTTACTGATTCTAAATGATGTGTGACGTTATCAGGGATTAGCGCAAACACAACCACCTCTCTGCTTGGAAAGTTTACCTCCTGTGACAAATTTGATCTTCACTCCATAAATTCAATCTGCTGACTTGCTCCTTTACATGATTTCTGATTATAGTTGGAAATCCTTTAGAAAGTGATAGTTACTAAGAGAAAGGACCTGAGAAAGTTTTAGGGCCACATGTCTTATTTCATGTTTCTTAATAAAAACTGATGCCTGCAAAATTTTGTTGAATTATGCACTCTTTGAAAGAAACATCTACATTCTATCATTTTTGCATCTTTTGGCCTGTCTCAGAATTCCTTCCATGCAATCTTTCCACAGGCTGGGACACTGCTCCTGGTCACCCCCCATCCCATCTCTGCAGGTACCTGCACCCTGCCAAGGGCAGCATATGGCACTGTGACTCAGGAGACAAAAAAGATGAGCATGATAGTGATAAAAGTTTTTAATCCATGATTCACCTCTCTCTTCAACCCCCAACCGTGGAGTCTGAGAATGGGGAATTTGCTATTTGGAGTGAAAAATCATAAAATGCTTTCTTGCTTTCATTGTGGTCCCTCATTTTGGAGTTCATTATTTCTTTAAACAGGCCTAACTGTGGCTTGATAATTTTACCTTCTTATACAAGCAAAAAGATGCTTGGGGTGCACTGAATGTTTGATCTTGAGCTTTCATGTGGCCTCATGCCTTTCCCTGCACTGGTAGGAGATAAAAGGAAACCAGCTGTTTTCTTGTTAAAGATCAAGGTGATCAGGATGGTGATTCAAGACCTAGCCATGATCGCTGCAGGGAGAGCAGAGGCTGGGTGATGTTATTCCGTTAGGCACAGTATGTCAGATTTCTGTAGCTGTCTGAAAGAGTATTTCATTTCATGCCTATTTGTGATTTCTTTGTTGATGTTGTTGCCAGGTTAAATTCCTGGCATCATACTCAGTAAACTGAATGACACTATTATTAGTAGTCTATCCCAATGGTAAGTGAAGAGCTAATATCTCAGGTTCTTACTATGTTTCTGTGCTGTTCTTCACAAACTCATTTTTCGTCCTCACAATAATGCTATGTATGAGATAAAATGAGTTATTTCCATTTTACAGCAGAGAATATTAAGACACAAGAGTTTAAGTAACTCTTAACTTTATTGTATAGCTCACAAATGTTAGTAGAGCTGGGACTTAAACCCAAGCAACCACACTAGGATTAGGGTGAGGTAAGAGAGTTTCCCCAGGGCACAAAATTTAAGGAAACACTCCCTTGAAGTATCCTATAGGTGCACTTCTCAAAACTGAGAGTGAGTGCCTCCTTAAATCAGACACCCAGGGAACTTTTATGCTGCTGGCCACACCCTAGACTCAGCCTTGCTTTGGGGTCTGGGTAGTGTTAAACCTCAAACATACTGCCTCTCTGGTTCTCACCCTTCTAGATCAGAGTCAGCTGTTAAGAGGAAAGTAGATTGAACAGCCCAGGAGAGAGTTTGTAGAAACAGAGATGGAGCCCAAAGAAGGATTTCTCCCTTGCTCTTGGCTGGGCATTCTTCTCTTGTACTGTGTTCCCTCCCATTCATTCCTTTTATGACTTTGTCTCACCTCAACCATCTCCAATACAAGAGCAATAAGGATACTCTTCACTTGAGAGGTAAATTTCTGCTTTCCATAGAGAACATATTAGAGCAGCATCACAGAGTAAGGTGTGTACTCAGACCTTATTTCATCTTGTCAAACTCAGACACACCCTGAGGTATATGTTGATGTTAAAGATAATCCAAGGACACATATCTAGAAGAGAAATCTGAATCTTAGAACAGTGTTTGATGAGGAGAAGTCAAATTCCACTAGAGAAAAGGAAAATGTAGGGGTCATCCAGGATCCCAGGGCAATCATGAAGAACTCAGACAAATTCTTAAAAATCTTTTAGACCCCTTGGTAAGTTTTGAATAGGACTGGACTTTTCTGGTTTGCTGACAAATGGCAAAATAACTGTTATTTCATTAGGACAAACAGATCCCTTTGTTCAGTCCTGCACAACCTGACATTTAGGAGACCACTGGAATTATGGGATGATAAGGTGGGAACTATCTCTGGTATTTCTCAGCAATGGGCAAACCCTCTCTTTGACTCAATGTGGCCTGAAATAAGCACTCATGAGCTCTTATTCACATAGGTGGAGGAGGGCTAGCAGCATATGAGACCATAGTTGAAATGAAAGAGAGTGAGTATTATGAACTTCTTTGAACTTCTCAACATCGTGCTAGAAAAGTTCTGGTAGTCCTTCTAGACAAACATTTACAGTGAAATCCCAGCAGATTGGATGATGATGGTTTCTCCTCCTTTATAGATATTATGCCAACAGAGCCATGTGGGAAAGCCACACTAAATAAACAAGTCAAACAGCACTATGCCTAGGGGAGAACTGGGCTATGAACGAGTAGCACTTGCCTCTTTGATTAGGTTCATAAATCTGGGTCCAAGGCGCCATGGCTTGTGCCGGTGACATTGTAAGGAGCTGACGGTCAGTTGGGAAGCTCGGTGGGAGGCAATGGCCACCATGTAGACGGCATCATACATCAAAGCTGCTTCAGTCTGTGAGGGAAAACACACACCACATCTTCAATTCTACATTTGCTTACCTTCCTTTACCTGAAAAATCATTCTGCCTGCTTTCTTATCTATTATTTGTGTGATCTCAACAACCATTTATTCTCCTGCTGAACAGTCTTCACTCTCCAGTAGCTATTTTTCTCTAAAATAATATCTCCTACTCCACAGGAGTCATAGCTGTGCTTTGTTTTGAGTTCTTAAAAAAATTTAAAAAATCCCCCACCTCACATCAGCCACAAGAGACTTGATTAAGGGAATAAATATTTTTGGAGCACCTTCTGTGCTAAGCATGGTGTTAAGATCAACTACATTGAGTTAGAAGCTAGTCAGCCTCAACATTTTAATATCAGATTTTGTTTCTTAGGACTTATACCCATTTATATGTTTATTTACTTATTTTTATTTGGTAGGAATAAACAGCTTCAAGGAAAACTAATAGGTAATTTCCAAATAGGGATACTTGTGCTATTTACTTTGATTTACCAGAGTCAAGAAGGTCTGAGATGTGAAATCAAGTCCAACAGCAGGTTGTAGGAGACCTTCTGAAAAGCAGACCTGTTTAACTAGCTCAGAATATACCTGCTCTGATTAGCATTTGATTTTTTGATAGAAAGTGTAAGTAGTCATTGCTCTTGGGGGTTGGGCTTCTCATTCTTCCCTTCCTCATGAAATTTCTCTCACTTGTAAAACTTCACACAAAACTGCTAATATTTTATAAAAATATTGTCAGGTTGCTTTCTTTAAGGATAAAAATATATAATACCTTCTCATGTTAGTTGAGGATTTTCATCACAAATTTATTTGAAATTCTCAACAAGCTCCCCAAATCAACAGAACAGTTAGATAAAACTACTGATGTAGGAAAACTGACCTTTAGACAGGATAATTGATGTGTGTAGAATCATACATTCAGTCAACAGTTGGTAGAGTTAATCCTAGAATTTAGGTCATAGATCAAAAATTCTTATGTGTTTTTTTCAGAAATCTGTTGATTCAACATTTACTATGCATTTACTGAGCATGTCTTAATGGAGGTGGGAAGAGAGGGTAAAGGTTACTATATCTTGCCCTTTGTCCATCTATGAGACCAGAGAACACCCTCTTTAAATCCGTATCCTGTGCAATTTCTATCATGGCATTTTCCATATATATTTATAGTGACATCTGTTTCTTAATAAGAATGTGGGTTTTATGAATGCAGAAATGGTTCAACTTCTTTCTCTCTCTCTCTCTTTCTATATATGTGTGTGTGTGTGTGTGTGTATGTGTGTGTGTATTTAATTTAACATTTATATATAATCTATATTCAATATTTATTTATTTTGAGAGAGAAAGTGCACACATGTGCACACCAGTGGGGGACAGTCAGAGAGAAAGACTCCCAAGCAGGCTCCTCATTGTTATCACAGAGTCTGAGGTGAGGCTCCATCTCACGAACTGTTAGATCACAACCTGAGCCAAAATCAAGAGTCTTATGCTTAACCTACTGAGGCACCCAGGCACTCCGCGATTTCATTCTTTAGTGGCTAGCACAGTTACTGGCACATAAAAGTGTTTTAATAAATGTTTGCTTAAGGAATTAATGGTATCTCTTGCCTTAAAATGAGATACATTTTTGTGAGAATTGTATAACACCAAGGTTTTAAGATGACTTCTAAGATAAATTGTTTCATTCATATGATTGACATGTAGAAGTTAGATCGGTAGTGATGGTGGCAGTGATGGCAAAAGCCTAAAAATGTTTTGATCTTTTCAGTTCAAACCTGGTATAATTAATGTCATAGATGTGAAAACAGACTCAGGAGAATTAGACTAGTCCAAGGCCACTGTGCTAATCAGCTGAATAGCCAGGGTTTGAACCCATGACTGTCTGATTCAAGCATCCATATTCTTCACCATTCTGCTATATTAGTTTGGTGTAAATGAAGGAGAATAATATATTGGTATAATGAGACTTTTTGAAACTCAATCAGTAATAATAGCTAACTTTTACCAAGTTCTTATTATAAGTCAGCTGCTGGCCTAACATGAAATCTTCACCATAACTGTTACTCCTTTGTGGTTAAAGAGATGACTAGGTTAAACAGCATCCCCAAACTAGTGGAGGAAAAACCAAGATTCAAAACCAGAAATTTGGTGCTAGGATGTGTCTTCACAACCTCGAAACTGACCTGCTTCTAAAGCAAGTATTTGTCTGATGATTTAATAAGTACAGTAATAGCTCAATTATGGTGAATATTCATTGACAATGTAATACACACCAGGCACTATAAGTATTTTCCACATGCCATCTCCTTAAATTATTGAAATGATACCTTTGAAATAGGTATTGTCCCCATTATACCAACAGGGAAATGGGGACTTGGAGAAGTAACTTCAGGAAATAACTTTAATAACTCCCCAACTTATTAGGCAAGTGAGAATTTCAACTCAAGATGTAAACTTAGATTCCAGAGCTCATGTTCTGAAAACCACTTAACTGCTATACTATGGAGACCTGGACTTTTTTAGTGGAATATACTTTTTATAAATTTGTATGTGTATTCACTATTGACTAATTAAATGATTTGATACAGAAGTGTGAGGAGTGATGATCCAATGATCTAATTTTTTCATAAGGTGGGCTTAGAAAGGATTCTAACTTTCTTTGTCAAGGCTACCTCTACACTGGGCTGGGAAATAACACAGTTCAAAACCATGGGCCTGATCAGTGCTTTTCAAATTCAGAGAAGAAAACCATTTATTCTAAAACCATGCTTCCTCTTGAAGTGCAGTGTTTTCTTAGATGGAGGAGACATGTCCTCTACCTATTTTATAGCACTAATAAACTATCTCTGAATTTCTTTCCCTCTTTAGTTTTGTGCTGGAGGCCAGTTACAGAAGAGCAACCCTCAAGTCATTTTAAGTAAATGTAAAAGAAATTGGTCTGTGTTTCAGATTTTGTTTTCCCAAATGTGTTTATGTGCACATTTTATTGATATCGAAAGCCTGAATGAAACCTCATTACTCAGGGCCCCTAAGAAAATCTTCTAGCCACAACATGGATCATGAAACAAGCATATGCAAAGCAGTCTCGCACAATGTTTTAGTTGTCACAACAGTAAGCAATTAAGGGTTAACTCAGCAGGTCTGGGCTGCTCACACTCTACATATTCAAAGAAAAGACTGACCTTTGACTGGTTTCTGGGAGATAACATCCCAAACCTTGGCTGATCATAGCGATTTTGTATCTTCGGAGTCTTGGGCAATGCTAGACCATTGATATTAACAGTATGATTTATGGTGAATGCTTATTTTTGTTCATCTGGGGCCCTTGGCCATGCTGTATCAGTTTGCCTCAGGAACTACTGAAGACTAACTAAGGTCAGCTATGGGGCTGCTCTGTGCCAATGTGACAGATTCCCAATAAAAAACCTGAACACCAAGACTTGGGTGAGCTTCCCAGGTTAGTGACACTTCACAAATGTCCCACATCGTTGCTGTAGAGAAGGAAGTACTGTAAAGGCAACTTTTCTGGCAGAGGACCGTTAGTAGTTTGTGCATAGTTTCTCCCTTTGTAACTGTTTACTTTGCTGATTTTAATTTGTATCCTTTTGCTGTAATAAACTGCAACTATGGGTCTAACAGGTCTGGGGATTTCTGTGAGTCTTTCTACCAAATCATCAAACCTGAATGTGGTCTCTCGGTCCCAACACCATCCAGCGAGATGCTACACCCCAGGAATGAGGATTAGCAACAGGATGTGGCTTTACAGAGTCCTTTGCATTTTGCTCCCTTCCTGGTATATAACATTGTTGGAAAAAGCTGGATGAGACTGAGGTGCTGAAGGAAGACTCAGTCTTTGTGCAGCAAATGAGCAAAAAGTATAGATTTCCCATTTTCTCTGCAAATTTAGAAATATTCACTAACCTGATATGGTTAGTGAGTATCTAATATCTTCTCTTCTAAAAGAGAAGTTCTCCCAAATAACACCCTTTCCTTTCATTTCCTAAATATACTTTCTCATTTGGTTCTTCTATTAAAATATCTCACTCAGAGCATACAGCTAGCAGAATTTGTCTCCTAATACGAATTAGCTAGCTTCCCTTGTCCGGGGTGGATGCTATTGAGTAGTGGGAGAGGTAGGGAACACCTGGAGCTGGGAAAGGTGCTGGGAAGGGTGAGCCGCAAGCAAACCAGGGGCTGGAAATAGGCCGTAGGCAGCAAAGGAATAACCACGTACCCACAATCCAGAAATTTAGTAATTACAGCAGCAACTCCAGCAACTCCAGCACAGAGGTTGACATATTGTAATGTCAAGAAACATTTTTAACTTTTGAGAGAGACCGTGAGGAATTGGAAAAAGAGGACCATATGTGGAGTTGGAAAACATACCCAGGTGATTCCATTGGTCACAGAAGGTCACACAGGTACTAGGGAAGAGGTCATCCTGAGCTACATGTGCAAGCCAAGAAATTTGTCTCCTGTAAACAAAGAGCACTCTGCCTCTGCATTTCAGAATGCCTTTTGTTCTTTGATGGACTACACACTGGCTTGGCAGCAGGTACCATCAAGTAAATTCAATTCTATGTCCTGGAGGCTTTGTCTACATTATCTAATTTAATCTGTAGAACAACACTGCACAGTTTTATTGTACAGATTTACAAATGAGCAAGCAGGCTCCTAGAGGCTAAATAACCTAGTCAGGTCATTCAGTTTTTCAGGGGACAGAGCCAGTATTTAATCTGGGCTTTGCTTATCTGGAAAGGTTTTGCTTTCCCACTGAATTCCACAGCCCATTGTCTCTCATCACTGGAGCAGCAATAGACACTTTGGTGGACACTCAAAAATGTCTCCCTCTGAGGTCATGATAGGAAATACTCACTTGTAACATAGGCTGTGACCTAACTTTATATTGTGAATGCATTTGAAGGACTGGGAAGGTCAATGACAGATCAACATTTTGTTGTTCCAGACACTTCTCCAAAGAGGACATCCAGATGGCCTACAGGTACGTGAAACGATGCTCAATATCACTCATCATCAGGGAAACACAAATCAAAACCACACTGAGATACCACCTCACGTCAGTCAGAGTGGCTAAAATGAACAAATCAAGAGACAATAGATACTGGCGAGGGTGTGGAGAGACGGGCACCCTCATACACTGTTGGTGGGAATGTAAACTGGTGCAGCCACTCTGGAAAACAGTGTGGAGGTTCCTCAAAATCTATCCATAGAACTCCCTTATGACCCAGCAATAGCACTGCTAGGGATTTACCCAAGAGATACAGAAATGCTGATGCATAGGAGCACATGTACCCCAATGTTCATAGCGGCAATGTCAACAATAGCCAAAACATGGAAAAAGCCTAAATGTCCATCACCTGATGAGTGGATCAAGAAGATGTGGTATATATACACAATGGAGTACTACATGGCCATGAGAAAGAATGAAATATGGCCATTTGTAGGAAAGTGGATGGACCTTGGCAGTGTCATGCTAAGTGAAATAAGTCAGGCAGAGGACAGATACCATATGTTTGCACTCATAGGTCTAACAGGAAAACAGGAGAAACCTAATGGAGGACCAGGGGGAGAGGAAGAGGGAAAGAGAGGTGGGAAGAGAGAGGGATGCAAAACTTGAGAGACTATTGAATACTGAAAACGAACTGAGGGTTGAAGAGGAAGGGGGAGAGGGGAAAAGAGGTGGTGGTGATGAAGGAGGGCACTTGTGGGGAAGAGCACTGGCTGTTCTACGGAAACAAATTTGACAATAAACCATTTAAAAAAAACCAAAAACATTTTGTTGTTCCTATGATTCCTATGCAGTATTGAATCATACACAGTTTTGATTCACAATCAGAGAGGAATCTATCCGAAAATGGACCACTCCATTATCCCAGTCTATCTAAAAGCCAATAGATCAAATCAGCCCAAGTGTTAAACAAAATTTAAACATAGTGAAAAGAAATGAAGTAGATTTTATAAAATCACTCCAACCTCTGTTGAGTTAATTAACACTTCAGTTGATAAAACACTTTCATTTTTAATCTCTAGATGTTTTAAATAACAAGTTTCACCCTTTTTGAACTCTATTGACTCAGTAACAGTTTTGTTAATTAACTTAGTTTTAAATGTATTTCTTAAGTCAACTTTTTTTTACCTTTAATTACATCTATGGCTCTTAAGTCTGGAGTCAACATTTTTCATCTTGGACATGTTTTTCAGATTTAAATGTTTTTTGTACATATAATAATATCATTTGATGATATTTTAGTGTATGACATTCTAAGAAATTTTTAATAGTTAAAAACATTAATAGGGCACCTGGGTTGCTCACTTAGTTAAGTCTCTGACTCTTAATTTTAGCTGAGTTCATGATTTCATAGTTCATGACTTCAAGCCCTGGATTGGGCTCTGTTGTGACAGCATATGGAGTCTGCTTGGGATTCTCTCTCCCCCTGCCCTCTCTACCCCTTCCCTGCTCTTGCACTCTCAAAATAGATAAACTTCAAAAAAACTTTAAAGAGGAAATTAGACAAGAAGGTGGGAAGTAAAAACACATGGGTATTTTTAAACATATTTAAAATTTTTCTATATTATAGATTTATAGGATATTTCTATATGTACATAGTGCACACAAAATATAACTATATAGGGCAACAGGAAAATTTACCTTGGGGAGTAGTGGTATAATGCATATCATTTCAGAGAATGCAGTTTTACTAGAGTAATGGCAGAACTTAAATATTAATAGTGGTTAGTCGAGGTTAATTTTTAACATAATATTAATACTTTAGAATAATCTCTATCTGCACCACTCAGACCTATTTCTTATTTATAGGAACTCTCTTTGGATTTTTAGAGAATTATTTCAGGACTCTATGAATATTTTTCATTTAACATCTTGGTCTTAGCAGAAGCTCAATTCCTATTTATTTAGTATTAGTTCTCTTATTAAATACATATTTATTGAAGGCCTGCTTTGTGCCAGGCCTTTCCTAGTGCTGGGGATGAGGCAGATCACAAAACGACAAAGTCTGTCTTCATGGAGCTTTTACTCTTGTCAGGGAAAGCACAGAACAATCAAAATATAGTGTATTAAGTCACATGGCTACAGAGCCAGAGAAAACAGGCTAGGGGAGCACCAATAACGGTGGGGGCCTGCTATTTAGATTACTTGGATAGGGGGCTCATAGCAGGACTCTCTGATGAAGGGGCATTTGGGCAAACCGGAATCAGGGAGGGTTTTCGGTAGTGAGAGCCACAAATGATACAGATACAAGAAGGAATGAGACCCGAGATCTGAGGAATACAGGCCCTGTGGGACTGAAACCAGGGGACATTTCATCAGTAAGGTCGAGAAGAAAAGAGTCCGAGTACAGGGGCAACATGAGAACAAAGATTTGTTAGATCTGGCCCCAGCTTGGGGACATGGGATGTGCTCCTCAACTCAGATTAGTCCACTGAGTGTTTTTAAAGCTGCTCTTTAAATTTGCTGTGACTCAGTTTCTACACCCTCAAACTGGTCCCCTTTACTAGAAGCAAAAAAGGAAACAGTGAACTGGTAAATGGGCTCTTTGGGTAAATAAAGGTCAATATGCTTCTTGGGATCAATTTCAAAACTATACTTGATTTTTTTCCCTTCGATGGTATCTACATGAGATGATGGATAGTAACTAAACATACCACAACAATCATTTTACAATATATATGTCAACCTGTTATGCTATATACATTCTAGAATGTGTACAATAACATCTCCATAAAACTGGGGGAAAACATTTGCGCATGACTATGGGATTCAGCTTCTAGTGGGGGCTGTGTTCTACCACATTTTTGACTAGTATAGACATGACATCATATATCTACTTTAGTGCCTTGGTGAGCCCTTCTCTCCTGCTCTGATAAATCCCCATTTTTAAATGTAGTTTATAATAATAACAATAACAGCAATCACAAAGCTTAGAGTGTCTCTTAAGGGAAATGACAGTCATAAACTTTAAGCAAAACAGGACCTCCTCCAACCATTGGGACTTGGCTCTGTCATGCCTCTTGCCCAAAGGACTGCTGTTTGCCCAGGTCACCGAGAGCTGTGGTAGGGAAATAGTACCCTGTGCCTGGCCTGAGTCCGTGTGGGTTGCACGGCTCTATCCTTCTTATTAATGATTTTCCTCATCTCAGTCAATATGTACAAACTCTCTTGTCAGTTTAGTATAATTGAATACAACAGATGCTTTTTTTTTTTTTTTGATAAATTAAGCCATCCTTGTGATGTATATTTACTGTTTGGCATGAATCCACAATCTGTGTTAACATAGCTACAAACTGTAATATTTTTAGTGGTATATACCAAACAAAGGTAACAATTACTTGAGATCTTATCCTATGACAGAAATCTCATTGGAGGCAAAGAGGAGAGGCTGAAGGTCTTGAGCCATACCTGAACTCCCTGGAATTACAAATTCAAGAGGAAGATGAGAAAAACCAGTACATTAGTGTACCTCTCTCTCTGTCCCTGACTCTTTCTCTCTCTCTAGCTTGCCCTTCCTGTTCAGAAAGCCTAGTATTTTCCCAGATATTCTTTACTTGTTCTTATTCAAAACAATGTTTTAAATCACCCAAGGCTCATTTGTACCAAAATGCTTTCCATCATTATCTCTCAGATCACTTTGTATATTTTAAGAGTTATTTCAGGTTTGAAAAATAGGGGGCTTGAACATGGAATCATCCAGAACCACCTCATTCATTCTTTTATTGTTTTTTTTCTATTCATCTGTTTCTCATGAAAAAAATGGTAGAAAAGAAAAGAAATCCCAAGTTCATTTCTCTGAAAGATGATACCTTTCAGTTATCGGTAAATTGCATCTTAAAAGCAAGAGTGCTTCTTCCGATGATGGGAAGAGAGAATGAAATACTATGCCAATTTCAAATGCTATCACCTGCCTGCATTCCCAGTATCTTCCCCGTTAGATGACACTGTTCCTACATAGAAAGTTTTCTTTCTTTCTTTTTTTATTTCCTGCTATTTTGTTCATCACACAGGGAGCTTCATTAGAGAAATAAAGCTAGTGTAGATGCCTTTGACAATAGAAGACAAATGATGTTAACAAGAAGCTCTCTGATGAGGCAGTTTGCAATTTATCTGTTCAGCAGACTACCTCTCCCTTGTCAGGAGGTGGGCTTGGCATCTGCTTCAAGAGCAACATATGGCTGGTGTGAATCACTGTCAATGTCTGTAGCAGTGTTCCTGTACATATCCAGGCAGGAAGAATGTGAACACACCAACTGTATGTAAATCTGGTGCTTTTCCATGTGTGCCACCACTTGCTGAGATGTGGCAGAGATGAGGAAGGCAAACGGGTTCTGTCTAATTTTTGTAGTCATCTTGTTCCTCTTCTTTCTCTCCCTTCTTCCCAAGGCCACATTCTCAGGGACAAAACTCTCTCCACTCACCCTTGCTTTAGTTTCTGTCTTAGCTGACAGTGGTGGCTGCTCTTACTAACTTTATCTGAGGCATGTACAGCCAGAAAGCTGACAATAGCAGTTTTTGATAGTAGCCATGCAGAAGCATTCAAAATACCTAAAAAGTTTACTCCTTCTTCTTTAATTCAAGTCAAGGCACAGGTTAAAACACATTTACTCACAGCAAAGAAGGCATATGAAATTCTTAACCCAAATCTTGAGGAATTCAAACATCACCTCAAGTGATTTCATTTTAAGACTACTTACTGTCATCATGCCATCCAAAAGGCCAGTCTCTGGCCTGGGGGGGGCCTGCAGTCTCTCCATGGACCACTTCTCAATGATGGAGGACACACGAGGGTTGTCAATATTAAGCAGCCGAAACCCAGTCATGTTTACACCGCTGTATCTATAGAGTTCCAGATCTAAAGCAAACAAGTCCTGCACAGTATTCAAAATGATAAAAGTAGAAAGGGTCAACACTTTCAATGCTCTCTATGCAAAAGAGAATAACAATTGCAGAAGCAACAGAGAGATTAAAACGAAAATGGCAGCCATCCTCACGCCACTTCATGAAAGAGCATTGTTCTTCCTTGGCATGCTGCCTGAGAAGCTTTAAGGCAGTGACCAGCCTTCATTTTCATCTATTTTTTGCAACATTGTTAGAGTTTGGACAAATCAAGAAGAGGAATTTGGCTGTCAATAATTAGTATGCCTTAGGTATTCTGAGAAGTTGGAGAATTCTGTCCAGGATACAGTGTTTGGGGAGTTGGAAGGGATCTTTGTGTCCACTTGTTCCAATGCTTTTATTTTAGAGATGAGGACACTGAAATTCTGAGTGATGATGTGACCAGTTCAAGGATGACACACCTGTCAGGACCTCCCTTCTTCATCACATCTTGCTGCCTCAGAACTTAAAGGTGGTGAAATTTGGAACTTGCATATGTGTTTGACAGGAAGATCATTTCCAGAAGGAAAAATGATCATTTCCTGGCTCATTGACAATCACCCACCCATGTCCCATCCATCTAGGCCATGAAGAATGTTCACTGGACACAAGTACTGAATAAGAAGCAAAGGGTTCTCTTCAGAAAATAAACTGGAGCATAGAGTTTTGTGAACTTGAGTATCAACAGTAGAACTGGTTCCCTTTCAGACAATGTTTCCAGAAAAAAAACATTTAACCCACTTGCATTTTTTACATTTTTACATTTTTACAGAGGAGGCTGAGTATGAACCAGAGGTTTATGTTGATTCATATTTAAAACAGATCTATGTGAAAATTTCAACTTTTTTCTTATGAAGAAAGGGTTGACTCTAAAATATGTGATTAAAAATGTCTCCCATTTAAGAATAAACCAAATTTTCAAAATAACATTTAACAGGAAAAAAAAAAGAAAAACTTCCATGGAAATTTCCTAACAGTGTAAATGCTTTATGGAAGTGCAATGCAAGATAGTACATTATCAGTGATGACCACAGTTCCTAAGGAAAAGACGTAGCTTCAGAAACACCTCATGATTTGTATTTGCAGAAGATGCATACAGATTTGTTCTTTTAAATAATTCTTCTCTACACTGCTATCCTTTCCCAGGATAATGTTGTATTAGCTGCCTTTAAGAGGGCAGCTCTGTGCTCCTGGCTCAGTATCAGAAAAAGGGCACTGCCTTCTAAAGTGTTATATATATATTTTCCCTTTGTACTATGTAACTTTCTTTGTTCTTTAAGTTTTATTAATACTCATGGGGAAGAATGGTAAGAATATAAAAAAGCAAAGCATGGCAGAATTCAGATAAAACCAAAGTGAAATGCTTAAAGAAGCAAATTTAAAGAATAAGACCTAGAAAGAATGATTTCCACTCAATGGATGGAAGGAAATTTACTCAAACTACAAGAGGTCAGATAGAAAATTCCAGAATGCATATGGAATCCCTCATGGACTCAACAGTACATAATGCAATGTGCTAAAATGAATACAACACACAGGTGCAAAAGTAGGTGGGCTTAAAAATTGAGGTTTCTATGCAATATGGAATATGGAAAGTCCTGGGTCCGATGTGCAACATCTGCTTGTCTGCAAATGATGAAAAAAGCAAAACTTATGAGGGTAAGTTGTTCTTTCCGGAAAGCTCTCTGTGAAGACCAGATGTTTTAGAATTCTTTGTTCATATTCTTTCCCAAATTTCAACAAAACCTCCCCTTAGAAGGGTGCACAGCCAGGGATGATAGAAATTTCTGTGATGGGTGTCCATGCCACTTTGAGTAGAACTCAGGCATTCATGCTGACCTGGGAAGATGGCTGTACCTGTGACCTGAGTAAGATGATTTCCAGTTCTCAAGGTTTCCCTTGACTGTTGTGACAGAAGACCAGATTAGGATGTCCATGAGGGAGGGAAGAGCATGGAGCCGTTAGTTTAAGATCTTTTGCCCTGCACCCCACTCCCTTGCCCCACCTTCTGGAGCAGCGATGATTTTGGCACTTGCCCCAGAACATTGGTCTCATGATGTCCTCTGTACCTCTTCATGCTCTCAGAGGTACTCGAGTGAGGAGTGGAATGCACTGCTTCTATCAGTAGTATGCATTCAAGGACAGGTGTCTTTTATTTCCCATATTCATCAGCCTCCTTTGCAAGTTTTATTTGGGAAAATGGCACTCTTACTGCATTTTCCAGAATCTGGGTAGATTTCTGTGGACACACCTTAACAGAGTGGCAAAGAGGGTTGGTTTTAGGTTTTCTTTTCATGTAAGAAAGTGAATGTGTATGCGTGTGTGTGGGCACTGGTTTTTGAAATTGAATGAGAGATATCACATCATTCACATGTATTAAATGCCCTAAATCATTCTCCCTTGATCTTACACTCTCAACATTTAGGGTGTTGTTTCTTAATTTCTTAGGCTCAGTGCCATTTTTTTTTTTATGGTGAAAAATATTCTCTGTGCGAAGCATCACCAATGCTCCTTTTCTTGACGGTCTTCAAAACACCTGGCAGGTGACCCCTGGCTAACCCAGCTATCTGCTGGACTGAGGCAGGTAAATCACATAGATCAAAAAAGCCAAGATACACTTCAGTGTGCCTTCTAATGTATATAGAAAATGTAGATGATTCTTCTTGATGCACTTTGACAGATTCTGTTTAATGGAAATATCATTTTAGTCCCTTTCCAGATGCATATACATAGATGCTAGTTTAAATAAGAAAAAAGCCTGGTGTTCAGCATCTCTGGATTTATAGGTTTCTTAGGAAAGTAATGCAAATCTCCATGACAATATCCTGCCTCTGACACTGGAGGAGCTGACATTGAAAAAACTGGAAATGTTTCCAATAGCACGGAATATATTTCTACCGATGTGCTTACCAGAGTTGTGAAAAAGTAGTGATAGTACTCAGTCATCATGCCCATGAACAGAATCTGCAAAAGAGAAATACAGGGAATGAATCAGAAACATAATTATAATAAGAAGTAGATCATTAGTAAGGCAGTTGCAATAGCTTGAGGACATAGAACGGGACGGGGCTTTGGAAATCCACAGATTCAGCAGATCAGAAACCTGAGACAGATCAGGGGCTGATGTGGGCTGATGAGGACCCAGGCCATTAACCTCCATCCAATGTTCTTTCATTAGACTATCTTTAATCTTCATTGAAGTGATAGGTCTAATGATCAAATTTAAAAATAGTTTATACTCACCAAAGTTAATATTTGGAATTGTTCTTAGTATCACAGTGTTTTCCTTTCCTTATTGCCTAGGTTTCTGAGTAACATCATGTTTAGATAGATATTTTATTGATCTCCTTAGCTTTAATGCTTACCATAATGCCTCAGAGTAGAACTCATTAAATACTGAATTGCAATACTGGTATGTAGATATATTGAAATGAAGGTTTATACATATGCATATCTCTGAAGCCTCTCTCTCTATTGCTTTCCCATCTTACCCCTCAGTATGAGTAGGGAAAAGAGGATTTGTTTATAGATAAAAGGATGGGGACCATTCTTGTACAAATGTCACACTACCTCTTAATTCTGATTCCCAGTTACCTACTTGGGATCTTGATGGTTCCAGACATTCTGTGTGTATTGTTTTTACCTGATAGGGAAGGGGGAAAGGAGGTGGACAGAATGGACACGGTTTCTGGGTAAGGGTAGTTTATTAAATTGTGATCTTACTTTTGGCTTCCTAGAAATGGTGTCCACTGAGAAAAAATAGTTGCAAATGATTTGGAAATAAGCAACAGTTTCTAAATCTCGTAAATCAAGGGCATCCCCTTCTATGGAGGGGGCAGGTCAACAAAGGACTATTTGGGTGCTGTTTCTTGGAATTGTATAGAAATGAATGCAGAAGACTAAGAAATCAAATTTCCAAGTCAGTTCTCCCCACAACTCTGACAAATTCTGAATGTAAATGAGAATCCCCTCTGGAAGTTTTAAAATCAGATATTCTTAGACTCCACTACAGAGACGTCCTGAATTGGAATTCCTCAGAGCAGAGTCTGGGTTTCTGTATTTCCCTGAAGTGATTGAGAATCACCAATATATGGAAAACATGTCTGTTCACACCAAAGAACAGACTTTCATAACTGCAATTGAAGAGATGGATTGTGAAGATCTCCTAAAAGGCAGCACATGTTATCAGAGGTCCTAGAAAGTGCCTAAGATATGTAAACTAGAATGATTTTACATGAAAAGGTATAAGGAATGAAGAGAGTATCTGATGACAGCATAGAATACACCAATGAGATACTTTTTTCTGGCCCTCTTCTGCTAATGTGGAGACCAGAGGAATATTTAGTGAAACTGTAATGTCATGAAGGTAAGACAAATGACAGGAAACTCTCTGAATCCTGAGCCCCACCGTGTGTAAGTCACTCCTATGGTGATAACAAGACCAGGCTCACAAAAGAATTTAAAAAAGGGTAGAATTGCTTTAGGGCCATCAATAACGTTTAAAGCCATGCATGGTGAGGTCTTGTTAGCTGGTCTCTTATATCATTGGAGCATAAAGAGCTAACCTGCCAGGGTCAGTCAGGAATCCAATTTTTCACTTTGTATGTTAGATAGTGTAATTGCAGCTAAGACTACCTCTTGAAAGAGGACTGGGCAAGTATTATGTTTAGATATAGAGCTGGACACTGAGGTTTAAAATATTGTTTCTGAAACTAAAAAAGCAACAAAAAGGGAACTGAGTTTTCAGCTTTTCTCTTGGGCTGACTTTTCTTTTAAAATGTAATTTTGAAGGGGCTCCTGGGTAGCTCAGTCAGTTAAGCATCTGACTTTTGGTTTCAGCTCAAGTTATAATCTCATGGTTTCTGAGTTCAAGCCCTGCGTTGGGCTCTGCTTAGAATTCTCTGTCTTGCTCTCTCTGTCCCTTGCTCATTCTCTCTCTCTCTCTCTCTCTCTCTCTCCTTTCTCAAAAATAAATGAGTTAATTAAAAAAACCCAATAATATGTGATTTTTGGAGACATTTGGTCACCAATTGAGGGCATAGGCTTTTTTTTGTTTTGTTTCAGAATTCAACTAAATCTTCTTATTTTTTAATTCCTGGAGGCAACTATTCATTTGATATGACTCTTATTTAATGTTAGGAAAACGTTATGAAGACACAGTGAATATTGAGCTAACAGGTCTATTTTTATTGCAGGTAGAATCCTTGGGTCTTCTGGGTATACTTTTTATTTGGTGCACTAGAAAAATCTCCATTCTTGACTTTCCTACCTAGTGCCTGGTCAGTTCTCCCTGGTTTTCCCCCTGAATTTCCTAGAAATGGAAATTAAGAAACAAGTATAGTCATGGATCATTTATCTGCTACCTTTGTGAACCCCCTAGAACACAGGTGAATGAAAAGCTTCTAGATAAGAATAAAGCCAGTAGCATCAAAAGTGGTGCTTTTTAAACAATCATCTGTGTAAGAGTCTATAGACTGGTTGGGGCCAGCAGCTTTGTCGTCTAATAGTATTATAATTTATAAATAAAAGTTCTGCATTCACATGATGATTTTCTCTCTGCACATTGGTATTTCCACTAAAAGTCATTAAGGGATTAAGAAAATGTCACATTAAGATAAATGTCAGTTTTTCAAATAAAAAAGTATAATCATGATATGGGGAGATTTCTAATCTTTGCAAAACTGACTTTTTTCTGAGAAACACTACCTTCTTTGAATTTTGATAGTGTACTTGTCTGTCCACCTAGCCGGGTGGTGCTGACGTAGGCAGTGTAGCCTTTACCAAGGCAGTATTGCTAGAATCTAGTTCAGGCTATTTTTAAATCATTTTTTACAGCACAAAACATACCACATCACACACATTAATATGAAATGAATGTGGTTGTCAATACTGTTCATATTACCCTTCATTCTTCCACTAATATATTCTTTTAATAGTGGTTGTTTCTTAACAGAATTATTCTTATGAAATAATCCTTTACATCATATCATTGGCTTAGATTGATAGACAGTAAAAACTCCAGCCCTTTAAATAACATTACATATCTATAATAAGGATAATATTGAGAATTTACTACTCTTCTTGATTTTAAAAGACCCACAGTTTAGGCATCATTGATGCCATTGCCAATTTCCCATCTCGAAAGGCAAATGGCAGGATTGCATTTCCTGCTCTCTTGTGCTTTGTGGGGAGCCATGTACTGGTTTGGACCAAGGAGCTGGGAAGGATCCTGACACATGTTACCCTCCATAGACTTTACCCTGGCTACATGATTACCATGGTTATCAGGGCCATAGCTCCTATTTTCTGAATAAACACAGTTTTCTGTTTCATGAGTATTACAAGGCATGGAAATACCCTTTTTTAAAGACTTTGTTTTAACTGCTGGGGAGTTTAGGGTGAAAATTGTGGGTTCTCCATTAGCAACTAGTAGGAATGCAAAGTATATATTCTGTGTGTCAATGTCATTCAGCTTGACTTTTCTTATCTAATATTCCCCTTTGTTCCAACTCTCCTGCCCTCTAAAAAAGCATTTATCACTTTGTTTCAAATGTACTTTCTATGCTGATTTAATTCCTTGTGTAATAAAACTATAGTACATAATAAATAATCATGGTTGGAAGAAGGTAACAGATATTTTTCTCATGAAGAGGGATGAACTGTCCAGATCTGATGTAGCTGGGTTGCGTTTGAGTAACAAGAAGGTCTCCAAAAAATACTATTTGTAGTTAATAAGAATCTATGTGCCTGCAGGATCAATTATCAGACCTCAAAGAGACTGTGATGGTTAATTTTATGTGTCAACATGACTGGGCCAACAGGTGCCCAGATTAAACATTATCTCTGGGTGTGTCTGTGGGGGTGTTTCCCGATGAGATAAGCTGTTGAAATGGTGACTCAGTAAAGCAGATCATCCTCTCCCCACAATGCGGAGGGCATCATCCCATCCACTGAGAGCCTGAATAAAACAGAACTACAGAAAAAGGAGGAATGTGTTCTTTTACTTCCTGCCTGATTGCCTGGGCTGGAATTTTGGTTTTCTCCTGGTCTTGGACTAAGATTTTCACACTGGCCTTCTGGTTCTTAGGCCTTCAGACTCAAACATGAATTCCACTATGGCTCCTCTGGGTGTCCAGTGTGAGGATGGGAGATTGTAGCCTTCTCAGCCTCCAGAGTCATGTGAGCCAATTCCTCAATAAATCTCTTCATAGTCTGTCTCCTATTGGTTCTGTTTCTCTGGAGAAACTTTACTAATACAGAGAAGAATACCAAAAGACTTAAAGTCTTGATACTCTGAATACGTTTGATATTCCATGTTTTCTAGAAAACATAATTCTTAAACCAGCAAGAGGAAGGGTGGCCAATACCTATTTGAAAAGTTTCTCTGGATTATTATATTATGAAAATGATACCTACTATTCTGTTATTTCAGTGGCTAGAAAATAATTACTGTTTTTTTCTTTTATAGTTAAAATGACTCATCAGAAGATAGAAAAGAACTCACTGACAGTTGACTCTCAAAAGGACAATTCTAATGGTCCCACTGTTATCAGTGTACCCTAGAACAGTTATTGCTCATTAACTATGGTGGATCCACCTCAGCGTATCTTCTCTCTGGAGTTTTTACAACAGAACACTTATGACCTTGTTCACAGTAGCATTGACTTTCCTTGGTCTATTCTCAGCAAAGACTATCTTTTGGATTTAGATTGGTTATCACATATCACCCAAGCAGCACAAGGATCACATTTTAGTTTGTCTTAAGAACCCTCATTCAAGTCTAGATGAAGATGACCAGGACAGTTTGTGGGCTCTAACTCTTGTGTTTAGTGACAGAGTTGGCCTTTGAGATACCTGGAAAGTCCCTGGGTAAAAGTCTTCTGATAACATGTCCTGGTATCTCAAGAAGTCTGCACCATAATTCAGCCTGATCACTTTTCAGAAGACAATGCAGTGCTATAGAGACAGTAACAAAAAATTTCTCTACAAATTCTCAGCATCCGTTGCTAAGGGCAAGCCCTATGTCACCAGTAATTGGCATAACACTGTTAGCATAGTAGCAGAAACTTAAAAGGAAACCTGGAGTGCTCCTAAGTGATTGTGAGGTATTCTTGTAATATTTATAAGGGTTTTTATTACTGCTGCTTCCCATTGAAAAATAGGTGTTTTAGAAGTTTATATTGACTAACCTAAAGTGTATTGCTCCTTTTATAGCCTTCTTAATATCAGGATAGATTCTCAACCATCAGACATGGTTTTTAGTCAATAATTTCAAGTGAACAACTTCCAAATGTATGACACGCAATGTGGCTAAAATAATGGTTTTACCTCAAGATAGAAGTAAGTTATTTCAGCATAAGAATAATCTTTAGGAAATCAGTTGACTGATATCAAGTTTCAGAGCAGTGATTTTTAGAAAAAGGTTTGAGTGCTAGGGTATAGTTCTTTCTCACCTACCA
Source organism: Suricata suricatta (assembly GCF_006229205.1). Classification (NCBI taxonomy): domain Eukaryota; kingdom Metazoa; phylum Chordata; class Mammalia; order Carnivora; family Herpestidae; genus Suricata; species Suricata suricatta. Next base: position 16,644,895 of record NC_043704.1, on the reverse strand, counting down.
AGTGTGGTACTTTGCGCTGCATCTACACTGTCTTTTGAGTAGTTGCTTCTTCAACAACACACTTTTTTAACCTTGGCCTTCAGTAGAACAATTTAGGTATACATAGGCCTTGAGATCAGTCTTTATTGTTTACTTTAAAAAAATATGCTCATGCCAAATCAAATGATCATAATCTATATCTACAAAGGTAACAATGGAATGCATAGAACGTAGCATTGGATCCCCATGGACATAAAACTTCTTTGGGGTAGGCTAAATAATGGCCACATAAAAATGTCCATATCCTAATTTCTAGACTCTATTAATATGTTACTATGCATAGAATAAAAGACTTTTGCCTATGTGATTAAGTTAAAGACTTTAATTTGGGGGGAATCACTATAGGGGGATTACTCTGACTTATCCAGGTGGTCCCAATATAATCATAAGGGTCTTTAAAAGATGGAGGCAGAGGGTCAGAAGGCAGACAAGGCGATTTGGAAATGAAAGCAGGAGGGTAAAAATAGTAGATGTGGGGCCACAAGCCAGGGAATGAGGACAGCCTTTCACATCTAGAAAAGGCAAGGAATTGGATTCCCCCACAAAGCCTTCAAAGGGAATGCAACCTAGTCAACACCTTGGCTTTAGACTTGTGACCTCCACACCTGTAAGTGAATAAATTCATGTTGTTTCCAGCCACTACATTTGTAAAAATTTGTTACAGCACCAATAGGAAAACAATGTACCTTGTTTGCTCATCTTTTGTTGATTATGGCATCCGAGACTGAACAACTTTGGCATATTAATAGCAAGTACATGTATCAAGGGGGAAAATATCTAAAGTTGACTTTATTTTTATGTATTTTTTATCTTTTATATTTAAGTTAAAAAAATTAATGTATTTTGAGAGAGACAGAGACACAGTGGAAGTGGGGGAGGGGCAGAGAGAAAGGGAGATTGATAATCCCAAGCAGGCTTCAAGCTGTCAGCACAGAGCCTGATGTGGGGCTCAAACTCATGAAGCATGAGATCATGACCTGAGCTGAAACCAAGAGTCAGACCCTTCACTGACTGAGCCACACAGGCACACCCTGAAGTTGAAAACTTTTTAAATTTTTCTGTGTCTTTCCTTTCATGTACACATGCTAACTCTGTGTCTGTACACAGATACCAGCCATCCACAAAGAAAGTCAAGGGCTTTTCCATCTGTTAGAAGATGGTGCTATACCACTTACAAACCCAGGTCACCTTTCTCTTGCCCCCAAGAGAAATGAAAAAAAAGCAAAGGGTATTCCACAAAGTGTTGGTCAATGAAATGGTCATGCTATTTGGAAATATCTTTCAGTCTTAATTTCTTTATAAACTTTTCTCTCTAGAAGTATGGTTAGGACAGGAAAGGAAGCTGATGCTAACAGATATTAATAAATGGAGTGGAAACCAATGAGATTTAGTTTAGCTTCAGATAATCCTACCAGAAGACCCAGATGGTATCACTCAGGGGCACTTCTGAAGAGATTATGCTATTTAAGGATACTGACTACTGACAATAGAGCAGGAAAAAAAGATTTCCCCTGGCAGAATGGAACAGGCAAACTGGCAAATAGGAGACAGTCAAGATTTTGGAGGATTACATGAACCTGAAGAATAAACTGTCTGTAACATCCAGGGAAAAGTGATGTGTAAAAAAAACCACAATGGAAGGAAAGTTTGAACAGCAAAGTACTGAACAAATCTAAAAAGTACTGAACAAATCTAGACAAAGTACTGATCAAATCTGGAAAGTTAGCAGAGAGTAAATATGTTGAACACATTGTAATCCTCTTGCAATAAGCCTCTGGCATAATGGTGGTAATAAAAACTATACCTCCAATTACCCTGAAAATAACGTTTTGAGGGAGAGATGGGCGTGCAGCTAATAACCGGTGTTCTTGCTGGTCTCATGATTATCCAGAGACTAGTGAAGTCAACGTGAGTCTGGGTCCTGTTCTTCAGCTTTTTTGGCTTTCTATTTTCTCAATGTATTTAATAACTGTCAGATTTAGAAAATATTTATATGACCATTTCTCAGTGCATTATCATCTTTAAAGAGCTTTTAAAAAACACCAATACCTGTACCCAATCTCTAAATATTCTGATTTATGTGCCCTGGGGTATGTTTGAGGCAATGGTATCTGTTCAAAGCTCTCCAGGTAATATTTACATTTAGCCAGGACTAAGGAGCTCTTATTTATATTAACCAAACATATATTTAGACTATAACAATAATTATCTTTGCAACGGTTTTTCTTGAGTGCTACAGCATACCAATGCTATAATGTTTTTTTTTTTTTTGTTTGTTTTGGTTTTGGTTTTGGTTTTTTTACATACTATTGGGGAGAAAGTACTATCCTCAATTTATAGATTTGAAGGATAGAGCATAGTTACAGCATTTGAACTCAGGTTAGATATCAATCCTGGGCTCTTTGTGCTATGTTAATTTATTAACTGATAACAGGAGATGTATGACACAGGAAAGTCAGTAATTTGCACAAAGTTCTTCTGGACTTTGAGAACCCAAATAAAAGCATATGATTGGTGAGAGCAGAATTAGAACCAGAGGACTTGAAGCTTTATTATAAGGAATAAATCCACCAAGCCAAGGGAAGTTGATAAGTTGCCCACCTATTTTTGAGAGACCCTCTGTCCAGAGAGCTGGACCTAGCTATACAAGGTTTGCTTTGGATGATGTTGCAGGTACCATGAGGACCCTTACTCACCCTTCCTCCTTCTATCAGTATTTCAGACCTACATTGCTGTTTTATTACAACATCTCTTAGATATTAGAATTAATTAGATCCTAATTTTAAATCCCTTTGTTAATGTTTGGAAAGATCTTTAATCTCCTTAATGGAGTAAACTTTCAGGTAAACTTTCATTAAGAAAGGGAAATTTGCAAAAAAATCATAACTTATAAAAAAAGTTTATTTATTTATTTTTAGAAAGAGAGCGAGTGAGCACACAGAGTGTGCATGAGCAGTAGAGGGTCAGAGACAGAGGGAAAGAGAGAAATCCCCAAGCAGGCACTGCACTGTCAGCCTGATGTGGGACTCAAACCCATAAACTGTGGTCAGATCATGACCTGAGCCAAAATCAAGAGTTGGATGCTTAGCCAACTGAGTCACCTAGGCATCCTGTAACAGTTTTTTGTTGTTGTTAAAATTGTGTAATAGACATTATAATAGATATATTTGCATACTAGATGTTATAATGGCAGTGAACACAAAGTATGGAGAGCTTTGCATGACACACTAAACAATAGTCCTTTGTATTTCAGGCAATGTGGGAGTGGGGTAGGGCACTCAGTAGCTTCAAACTAGAAGAGAAAGGTCACATATTTTATTTGGAATGTACAGTTTTTGAGGCTACATGGATGCTGGATGGAGAAAAAGATGGGGGCTTGTGATAGAGAGATCAACTGTTCTAATATAGCAGAAAAATGATGACAGAGATGGAAAAAAGAGGTTGAATCTGAAACATACTCAGAAGGCAGAAGTTACAAAATTTGGTAATTCATAAGTAGTAAGGGTGAGGAAAAGTCAAGTGAATTCCTAGGTTTCTGTGTTGAATAATTGGATAGTATTTCTAGTCACCAAGACAGGAGCGGGAGGAAAACGTGGTTGACTGGAGGAAAGAAGAGGAGGGAGATGTAGAGTGTTAAGTAAGGTAAGGAGATTTCATGACTTCGGGCAATATATGATAGGGATACTTGGGAAGTCAGTCTGAGAGGAGGTCTGGGGACCACTGTTGTGACATAGTGAGGTGATGCAGTGACAGAGTTAGCAGTGGGAAGCACTATATCGCAGTTTTGCATCAGCATGATACCACTCATGATATTGATGGTAATCTCTCATATATAGGATATTCCATGCATCAGTGGTGGGCTTGATGCTTTTCATATTTCATTTCTCAAAACAATGTGAGATATAAACAAGACGTTCTTAAATTGTATAGATATAGCAAATAACGAATCACGAGATCCTCTGCTAAATGACCTCATTCAATACACTGGAGTTTTTCCATTGTAATTTATTCCCTCTCTACCTTGGCAAAGTCTTTAACACATACAAAACACCTCATACATGCTAGCCAAATAACGGTGGGCTTTACTTCCTACAGGGTCACCCTTAGGACAGAAAAGATTCGGCTAGGAGTCATGGGGAAAGTAGGGTAGAAAGACTCTTTTGGTAAAACCTTGCATTTATGAAGGGTTACAGAAATGAGGTGGTTAACATAGCAAAGTGATTTTTTTTAGCCAACCTCAGGCTTTAGGCTTTTTAGGAAATCTGATAGAAGCTATAGATCCTTTCCCATGAAAAAGGCACATTGAGAGGAATGAACATACCAAAAATTTTGGGTAAAGCTGAGGTTCACTAACCCTGCTAATGGCTTAACCCATGATGTGCACATTTTCAAGTTAATCACATGGTTCCATCTAAATTATCCCCACTTCTATTGTAAGGATAATTTCACTTATCACCTATAGAGCCAAACTCTGATGTAGATGAATGAAGCACTAGCGTGTTTCTGAGGCATATATGTGGCTTTTTTCACCCACCACATCAGATCAAAACAAATCTATATCTTTCTTCAAATCTATTTTTTGGAAGTTTTTGTGAATATACAAATGGGCATCCTATACACTAAAAATATGGACAAATTGCCCCCTCACTACACTGTTAGTTATCCGTAGAGATCAATTATTTCTTGTGTACGTTGAATAACATACTCATATCTATGAACTGTTCCTAACAAACAAAACTAATTCTATGCTCAGGAAATGTAAATAGCTTTTAATATCAACCTGAGAGAAATAATTAAGGTGAAAATGTGGTGCCAAAATAATTATATAATATGTTACAAATTATCATTAGTTAGTATAAATTGAGAGTCATCATTATTGCATTGTCAGGAATTAGCCAAAGTAATGAAGTTCCCATCAACTAACTATCTCAAAGATTGCCAAATGACTTTAGGAACTTAAAAAGAATGAACAACTTAATTATTTCCCCATTTCTTTGAAGTCATACTAAGTATAAGGCAATGCACAAATTATTTATGTCTAACCACTGGGAAGAGGCTTCTTCATGACTTTTATACATGGAAGCTCAGAGCTGGAGAAAATCTTGGCAAGATTAAAATCCAACAATCTTATTTGACAGATGAAGTGACTGGGTTGAACAAGAACCAACAGACTTCCCAAAGTAGCATATCTAAATGGTCTAAGAAAATCAGGTCATAGACTCGTTAAACCCTAGTTTGAAACTTCAGGTTTGCCATTGGGTGTATGATCAGGAACTTCATTTTTCTCACCTGTAACATGGGATATTTTGAGAGGATAAAAAGATGTCATTCCAGTCAAATGCATAACATAGTCTGGTACATTGTGAGTGCCCAACGAATGGCAATTATTTTATTCTATTAGGGCAAGTACAGAATTTGCAACTGAATCTACTGACCATCCATTTAAGACTCTAGTCATAGATAGAAATGAGTTTTCCAGTCTTTCACCAGTCTGTGGGCATTGGATCGCTACACTCTGTGACTTTCATTTCAAGGTCTCTTTCGGTTAAGGGGGCAGAGGTTTATATTTTCCTTGTTGTTTTTACTGTTGTATCTTTCTCTCTTTCAGAAAGTAGTTAACAAATAGGTGTCCAATTAAAGAGTGAATTTCTCTACTGTGCGCCTACCACATTCTCTCCTTGGCTTCAATATAATAAGCATTTCTTGAGGACATACGTAAACTGGACAAATGACTGGATGCTTGAGAATCAATTAAATTAAAGAAGTATAAAGCTAAACAAACATGTTCCATGAATTAGTTGGCATCTGGATGTACATAACAGTATCATAATGAGATGTTTCTTTTCCCCTTTTAAATCCTGAGGTAAGTTTAAAATTCCAGTCTTGCCACTGCTGGCTCTGTGACCATGGGCAAGCTACAGAACCTTTCTGGGCTCTCTAAGTTTCTTGTATACAGAATTTTCTCAGAAAAATGATTTATGCATTTCATCTTCTTAGCATAGCACCTGTCCCACAGGAAGGCCTATAAAAGTAGCTCCTAAGGTCTTTATGATTATGATTGGACATGATTGGATATGTATCTGACTTAGTGGGTGCAGTTTCCAAACACAGGTTTGCAACCTCTTGGCACATCACAAATGTATTGGTTGACTGGCACTTTTCCGTGTTGAGAAATGAAAACTGATTGTGCTTCTATCCTGTGGAAACACAAATTGAACTCTTTCTAACCACCTCTGTTTGTCCTGATCATAGGTCATAGATACAACATCTCTAAGGAAAGAATCAATGCACAAAATTAATTAATCAGCATTGCTTCTCCACTTCTGAGTAGAAGGAAGTCAGAGATTAAAATCTACATTTTCTCCCTGGTCTTGTTTTTATGTTAATTGACATAAAGGAAAAAAAATAAAAACCAGAGTGCACAAATGTTGACAGGAGAAAATGTGATATAATTCCACAAAATATTTTGGTTCTAAAATGTTTTATGGAGACTAATGGCTCAATTATAGCTTAATACTCATTGCTCTAAGTGTTTTGAAGAGGAAGAAATCTCTCTCCTCTGATGCACTTGTTCATGTGAACAAGAAAGCAGGTTTTCTGAGTTGGAAACAGCATGTTCATGCTCGCCCACTAGCCGATGTCCAGCTCAGGGAATGGGCTCAGCCCTGATGCAGCTTCCCTGCTGGACAGAGCATCACAGTGTCCCCTCCCTTTCCATCGGGAACCATTAGGATTCCGGCTACTGTGCTTGAAATTGTGACTTGCTTTCTCAATCCTATTACAGGATTTGAAAGTGACTATGCAGCTCTCCAAAGAGGCAAATTTATTTCGGGAAGTGGAATCATAGGCTGAAATGCATTACAGTTCTTAATAATATAGGGCTTCTGGCATTGAATAAGAGCTTCCTTTGAGGAAATTGAGGCACTGAGGAGTGATGTGTTCAAATGTGCTTGGCGGAGTTGAGAGTATAGCACACTGAGTGAGGTGGAAGGGAGGCGATTTTTATCAAGAGCTTCTAGTACAGTTCTTGGATCATTCATTCATCCATTTCCTTTATTCATTCAACAGAGCAGTGTTGAGCACCCACTGTGTGTCAAGTAATGTAGTACGTGCTGAGGATCTGGGAGAACAAGACAAAGGAGGTTTCTGTCCTCTTGGAGGTTATAGTATTGTAGGGAAAACGGACAACAAATGAGTCAATGCCTAAGTATTTGCATGTGAGCATGTTCGGTACATGGTAGATAAAACGATCAGTATCTCTGAGCTTCATTTTTTATGTGCAAAATAAAGATAATACCAATTATACCAAAAGCGATTGTGTAGATTAAAGGAAATAGTTGCTTATCATCCAGCATGGTGCTGGGCATGTGTTAGGAGTTCCAGTGCAGAGTCTTCTTACCTCATTCCTCATCTTTAAATTCATCTCCCATCAGCCACTCCCTTGGTAGAATCACAGAGTAGGAATGAACAAGAGTGTAGGTAGGGTAGGCAGTGGAGAGTCAGTGGGAAGAGATTGGGAATTGGGGGCAGTGCTGAAGATTTGGGGTGTCCACACTGGAGACATGCTGGGAGACAGTAGCATCCTAGCCAAGCAGCAGGACATCCACTAAGAGGTGGTGGATGGAAGGGAGAGAAGAGGACACCGAGTGACAAGGTGGGTCCTATGTGTGTGGTGCTGGGAGCTGGGGGCACTGTCAGACTACAGAAATTCACAAAGACAGTTCATTCATATGAAAGACTTGTTCCTCTGTAACCTAATCAAATCTTGACATTTGAATTTCTAACTAATCTTTAGGAAATAACTTTTCAGATTCTCATCATATAGTACTTGTTCAATATGAATAGAAATAATTACCTTACCAGAGTGATGAGTATGCCCAAGGATAACTATAGACTTTTTCCCCCAATTTTTACTTTTAGATAAATGTCAGATATCTTCTTTAAAGTACATTTGATTTCTTTTTTTTTCTGAAGAATCATTACAAAGTAGTAAAATATGATGAAGGTGCAGGGAAATGCAAGGAAATAATGGGAAATGTGCTTGAGAAGAAAGCCAAGCTGACCTGGCAGAGAAAATTCTATCAGCAATGATTTTAGTCACCAAAAAAGTGGGAGCTATTTAATATTCATTTTCTCTAAAAGAGACCAGCAGCAAGTGGTTGTGTTGCTTCCAGACATTCTGGAAGTCTACTTCAAGATGGGATGGCTTGCTCATTCTGAATGGGGCTCTTCATGGTAAAGTGGGCACACGGACTCTGAAAACAGGTGTCTGGAAACCATGTGGCAGCCTGGTTGGGGCAATTAACCTGTCTGGGCTTCAGTTCCCTCAACTCTTAACTGAGAATACCAGATTTCCCGCACGGGTTGTTTGCTGCTGCGTGAGACAGGATACAGGCTGCCAGGCATCAACATGACACCTCGGTAAAAGAGGTAGGAAGAGATTGGTTGAATAGCGGCTTGAATTAGGACCTTGAACTCCTTCAGTGTCCAGCTTCGCTAGAGACACACTGGGCAGACAACTACAGGGGAGGTCTCTGTCTTTGTTTCTACAGGTTGTTGTCCAAAGCTAATGGAGCAAGTCAAATCGGATCACACAGAGCACTTGGGCCTCATTTAAACCATAATAGCAAGTCCTAAGGTTCTCAGTATCATTTTCCAACCATACAGCTTCTCGGAGGTCCAGATTAAACCCTGTTAAGCCCACCTGCATCCTCTGCTGTGGTTTCACAGAGAGTGAATCTATTTTCACTGGATGTAAGGTAGAGATTTTATGTGAGAACTTCTAAAAAGGGTCTCCCCACTTCCAAACATTTGCAGCTCATTGGTCTACCACAAAAAGTGGATGAATATGCACTTTAGTAGATTTTCCCAAAGCCTCACAGCAGTCTTACCAGTCACATGATGAGGAGAGTAAACGCAAGATTAAACACAATAGAACACAGGACAGAGGAAAAGGGTTTATGTCAATGGCTGAAGCAAAGCCTGCTAATCCCACTACCTCTTACTTAAGCAGACATTTTTTGGGAGGCCTTCACTAGAAGGTTTTTGTGGTGTGTTGTTTAAAACACTGGTCTTTGAAAGATGTAATCTCTATGCCTCCAGGAAAGAGCCACTTGCATCAACGGGATATCAAATCCATATTTATTGAAATAGAGGAGAAACTCTTTTCCAGGCTTGCTCATTCCAAGTCTGTGCTTTGGGAGAGATGTAGTCAGTTATGTGAGCCAAATGGGTATCTCATCAAGAGAAGCCTCATCAACAAATCATTCTCTTAAAAGTAACAGAAGTCCCTAATCTCTGTTATTACTGACTCCTGAGGGGGATACTTTTTTGTATTTTAAGGGCTACACATAAAATCTGGGTGTTTTTCTCAGTTCTGGTTCACACCCCATTACACACTTTAATGAACTGCATTGAAATTCTCAAATGAGGCCTTAAGATAAAGCACTGTTGATTGTATTTATTTACCTTTGAAGTTATCTTTTGACATCACTACAATATGTTTTCTTTGCTGAGAGACAACTATAATATCTGAAGCTTTGTTAATACAACTGGAGCCTAGACATAGGTAACACACATTCTTCCCCTAACTGGAGGAGGAACATTTCATAGGGGAGAAGGTGCAGGATGGGACAGAGGAGGCTGAGTTCCAGATCCTGCCTCTGTAACTGTGGGAAAGTCATTTGACCTCCTCTAAAGTGAAAGAATTGGCCTTGATGATGTCTAAGATTGTTTTCAACTGCAACTTTAAATACATCCTATAACTCGATATAGGTTTTTAGTGTAATCATCCAGAACATCATAGAAACATGTAGTCAGCTTTCCTGATTGTCTACTTTCAGGCCAAATTAAAAACTCAACTCTGAACTCAGTGGCTTTGAGTGTGAGATCCAGCACTGGAGAGTCCGGTGGATAGGCTGCTCTCAGAGTTCTCCCAAGTGACTTGGAAATCCGCAGTTCTGTGTTTGTACAGAGGGGTTGGCCTACTTAAGAGATGAGTGCCCCTAGCCAGTCAACCACATAGCACATCCCAAACCTTTTAAACTGGAGAGTACAATAACAGTTTCTGTTATTTCAAATAACAACATTGTCTTATGCTACAATAACCACTTATATTAAATACAAAGAGACACCCATTAAGACCATGTAAATATAACCTGGCTGCTTTTTTCCATGTTCCTCTAGTTCATCCCTTCATCTTTTATTAATGCTTCTATTTTAAACATCTGGCTAGTTTTTTCCATTGTCTTTATCTATACCAGAGTTTCTCAACCTCAGCACTGTTGGCACTGTAGGGTACATAGATCTTTGTTGTGGGGGATGTCCTATGCATTATAGGACATTTAGCAGCATCTTTGGCTTCTAACTACTAGTTGCCAGTAGAATACCATTGTCCCCAATATGACAACCAAAAATGTCTTCAGACATTACCAAAATTCCCAAGTGTACAAAATCCCCCTGGGTGAAGGACTGTGAGTCTATGTCTTCTTTTTAATTCTGAATTTTTTTTCATGGGCATAAGACCAGTGCTATATCCTGAGGTGCTAGAAATGATTACCCTGCTGTTATCAGATTCCTAACACTACTACTATCTTTCACTTACACAGGATTTCACAATTTATCAAGTGTTTCTACCAACATTATTCGTAAAGATTAATTCATGGCAGCTCATTGTCTATGACAAGCTAGAAGAGAGAAACATCTTTTCTTTGATTGTCTCTGTGCCCCCTTTTCGCCATGCTTGTAATCCTGCATGTTTGACAAAAGAGGTCTTGCCATGACGAAGATGTCTTTAGGACAAGTCAGGCATTGTGTGAATGAAATCTGCTCAGTCTTTTCAAGAGATTTGACAGACAAGATGCATGATCACCTTGAAATGGCACCCTTCTATCAATCCGTGTTGACATTATCAACTTACCTCCCAATACGTAAGACACATCCCTCCCCCATCTACAACTACATACAACAAGTGGCTTCATTAAACGCCCTGAGCCCTATGACTTCTTAAAAGGGCTCTGAAAGCAGCAGTCCTCAGCCTAAACTGCACTGCTGCAGCGTTATCACGCATCACTAAGTGAAACCAGATGGCATTTTTGAGGAAAAGAAATGAACATATTCCCCCCCACTTCACCTCCTCCCTGCCCCCTCTTACCTGCTTAAGGATCTCGGCAGCTGTCCCATGTGAACAATCAAATATCACATAGAACTCCTTGCCCTTCTTCATCTCCTTGAGTAAAGGCTTGGCATCTTTATTCCCAGAGGGCAGCTGGCGGATTTTGATTTTAATGTTATATCTGGAGGGAGCTTTGATGAGCTCTTGCAGACGAATGAGGCCTAGAAAATGACAATCCCATCATGCAACAGACTGTTCTGTCTAAAAAGGACTTGTTTATTGCCATTTACAGTCAAACTCATATTATTCCCAAAATGTATCAAGAGGCCACCTTCCTAAAGGTTACATTATTGACTTTTCATTTGTCATTCCCTTTTCTGGGGTGGATTATACTGTGTCTTCCTTTGGTGGGCATGTGTAGTTTGGAAACACAATTTCCCAAGCAAATTCTGAATTTAGTTTGAATGCAGCTGTCTTCTCCAGGTTTTGGCCAACACCACAGATCTTTAACAAATCAAGTCTGTAACCATAAAGCTTTTGTAAACAAAAGTTGCTTGATGTTTCCAAAGGTGTACAATGAAATGGATAATACTTGCTTAAAAAACAAATAAACAACAATAGAATACTAGAATTTCTTGGGGCTGTAAATCTTTGTAAGCCTTTCATCAGGTATTTATGTATAGCATACTATTTTACCACCTAATTTGCTGGGTTTTCTATATAATTTTCCAGCCCTGACCATATGAACTATTTATAAATGACTCATCACATGCTCTTTCTAATATGATTGAACATTGGATTGGAACATCCTTTCTTGATTAAAAACAGAAATACCATAAAGTTTTTAGAGATTATGATCATAACACCAGAAACAAAATTCCTTTAAAATCCAGCATTGATAATTGCAGGAAAGTGTATACAGCCAACTAACTTGATGGGGAAAGTTTGATTCACTGTAAGTACAAATCTACTGAGTTGCACCGTTTTTGAAAAGACATATTTTACTGGGGCAAAGCAAGCAGCTCTCTAAAGCTTCTGTCTTATTTCCCTTAACATTACTGTGTGATTGCTACACTGCATAACGTTGGCTCTCACTCAAGGACTCTCATCACATTGGAAAATTGACTTTTTTCTTTATTATACTGTTCTGTGCCTCTAGGATTTGTCAACTTCAAGTAATCAATAGGAAATATTAAGTGCTAGCCGTATTCAGATGGCGATGTTGGTATGCGCTGTCATGGATGCCAGCTACCTCTGGACTTGATACGTTTCTTTCATTTTCTTATTTTATTTATTTAGTTATCCACCCTCTCCACCCAAAACACATTTTTGTGGCTCAGATGTTAAAAGGCTCTTCCGATACCCTGTATAGGTTGGGTTCTGAAGTACAGTAACTTTTAAGCTGCTCTTTGGAGTTCAATGGGTATAAGCTGTTGGAGGATGATACCGATTAGGATCTGTAGAACAATAACAAGATTTACTGCTCATTATTAAAAGAAAAAAAATTTGTTTTACATAATGATTGAAATTTTTAGAATAGACTTTCCGGGCTCTTGCTTTTTTTTCAAATCAATCAGTGTGGTTGCAGGCTCTCAAGTGCCAGTAATGAGCCACTTACTCTCTTCATTTCCAGAATCACTCGTCCTGAACCACTCATGACTGCTCAAAATGGAAGAAAACTGAGCACAAGGGCTTGAGTATTTGTTAGTCCTCAATCCTGTGAAGTAAGCAGTATTATCTTCATTATTTCCAATAAGGAAACTGAAGCTTAGAGCAATTAACTTTCTCAGGGTAACAAAGATAGGAGGAGCCCTGAGTTCAGGTTGCTGCCGTGAATCCAACACTGCATCTTTCTATTTCATGGTCCAGCCCCTCAAACACAAATTACTGGCGCTAAAGGAACACATACAGCTTTGGATTATTTGGGGAGATGAGGAGAAAATAAAAACAGGGACCCATTCTCCTTGCTTCTTTACTCCTGGGTACTTGAGTCTATTTCGCATTTTTTTCTATTGCTCTCCTGCTTTGCAATTGCATAGTTTTTTTCTTTTTTCTTATTCTTGAGTGTGCAGAGAGACCAATGTGTCCTTTAAAAAGAATGTTTTATGTGCTTCAAGGAACTGCTCTTTTGTTCTTTGACTAAATGGAATGTATGTCCTGAAGTGCATCTTCCTATCACCATGATTTACCCATGTTAATGGTATGTTAAAATTGAATACGTTTTCTCACTTCATTTGGTTTTTTCGAAAAACATTTCCTGGATGCTCCTTATATCCCAAACTCCATGCTAAGTGCAATGGGTGGGACATGAACACATCTTGCTTTAAGAAGGGGATTCAATTGTTCTTATGTGGCTCAAAACATAATAAGCAATGTTCTGGTAATTTGCAATGTAAGTATTTCAATGTATTAGCAACAGTCTCATAGTCTTGTTTTCCAATGTTCATTTTATTTTGATCAGCTCAGAATTTTGCACTAATTGTTTCAGGTATTTTCATTACATGAAATCTACCATGTGTCAGAGATGATTTAATCTATTTAAGTGTTGAACTGCTAGCAGAACTTGTAAATTTATAGTAATTCAGAAATAGTAAGGACAACAGTTCAACAGTTTTATATTGAGCTCTTCAAGTTAGAAAAAAGTGATCTAAAAACAAAAAGAAAAAAAACACAAAAAACTAAAGCCCATAGAAATATTTCATTCCATCAGCTCTTATGACTTAGATGGAACATCAACTACTGCTTGATTTTCATAAAATTTTTAATGTTTTTTTATTTATTTTTGAGACAGAGCATGAGCAGGGAGGGACAGAGAGAGAGGGAGACCAGAACTGGAAGCAGGCTCCAGGCTCTGAGCTGTCAGCACAGAGCTCGACGCTGGGCTCGAACCCACGAATGTGAGATCATGACCTGAACTGAAGGTGGAGGCTTAATGGACTGAGTCACCCAGGCGTCCACTACTTGATTTTTATAAATCACGAGCTGAGGCTGTTGGAAGTCGTTGGAGATACCAACTCAAAATCCTAAGGTCTTGTTAAGACTTAACCGACAGATCCAGGACTGAAAGCCACATCTAACTTCTGACTCCCAATCTCAGGCTCTTTTTTTAATTAAAAAAAAAAAATTTTTACCAAATCAGTGGTCTCTCCTGACTTTTAGATTTCAGATCAGCTAACTAACTGAATAACTAACTAACTAGCTAACTAGCTATGTAAATAAATAACTGCATAAATAAATAGAGAGAAAACTTTGTACCAGCATAAACCGTTCAAACATTTAGTTGACAAATGAGGCCATTAATAGACATTTTGCTCTCCTCCTCAAAAAGGTGACCATGCATTTTCACAACTTTTTCCTAAAAGAAAGTTATTTTCATACCAGTAGAGGAGAAAGGAGAACTACTCAGTACAAAAGACCAGTCTCTAATTGGTCTAAATTTATCTTTTGGAAAAACTGGCTACTGAGCCCCTAATTTTCTCAGTTTGTCTGCTGGCAGGTGAATTGGCCTCAGGAAGGAAGAAGCTCAACAGATTTAAAGATTACAGACTAAGTTGTAGGAAGAAGAAGAAGAATGAGGGTCGACCAGAAAGGTTTACATTTCTCTGCCCAAAGCAATTGTTTGCTTAAAAAAAAAATAAAAAAACCTTTCTGCCTGCCTTCATTAGCAAACATTGTAGAAATTACAATTTAAAAATGTTTTTTTTTTAGTTCACAGGAAAAAAATTAAAGAAAGAGTTCCCTTTTATTTGCATTTTGCAGCAATCCATCAATCACCTACAGTTCATTGTAAAGAACAGATAAAGATTATTTTCTAAACAAATATTTACTTCAGGGAAAGGAAATTCATTTAGGCACAACTCCTAACTTTGCTAAAGGTCCTCAGTGTTTGGAAGCTAGTCTGAACCTGACCCAGTGCTCCTAGGATTGGACTCCAACTGCAGAGAACCGTTAGAGTGCATGCAAATCTGGTGATGGTGGTAGTCTTTTGAGCCCAAGACGATGGAGGGAGTTGGAAAATAAAATGCAGTTAAGATGACCAAACCCAACTAAGGGACACTGCAATAAAACTGGCCTGGCCTTTTCAAAAATATCAAGGTCATGAAAGGCAAAGGAAGCCTGAACCAAAGGAGATCAAAGGAGGGTTAAATTAGGTGATAACTTAATGCAGTGAGTGATCCCCAATTCAAAAAAATCCTGTAAGGGCAATTATTGTATCAATTAGAGAAATTGTAATATGGGTGCATATATATGCATGTGTGTGTGTGTATGCAATATGGTATACATATGTAATATGGTATGTGCATATTGGTATGGCACCATATACCATAGACAGAAATAGAGAGAGAAAGGAGAGAGCTATGAGGTGTACCTGGGCACAGGTGACTTCCATGACAGTGGGGATTTGGGTAAGTTGGTTCTGGGTCCCTTCCATCCAGCTGAAAAAAGCTGTAAGCCCTGCAACACCATTGGGCAAGAGCACCTCCAGGGGCCTCTGTCTGTGCCTTGGGCAAAGCCATGCTCTGCAGGGGAAACCATGGTGCCCTCTGGTCACTGGGAAGGCCTTCAGGGGTTTAGAACACCTGCTGTGAGCCCTTCTGGCTAGCAAACACCTACTCCCCTAACCTCAGTCGTCTCTGCAGAGCATTAAAAAAAAACTATTACCCTATATTATCCTATTTGTATATACTAGTATTCATGTTAAGTTTCTTGCATTCAATAATTGTAGTGTGGTTATAACAAGGAAAGCCATAGTGCTTAGGAAATACATACTAATGTATTTAGGGTTAAAAAGGCCACGATGTCCGCCACTTACTTTCTTTTTTCTTTTTTTAAATGTTTATTTATTATTGAGACAGAGAGAAACAGAGCATTAGTGGGGGAGGGGCAACGAGAGGGAGACATAGAATCAGAAGCAGGCTCCAGGCTCAGAGCCGTCAGCACAGAGCACGATGCAGGGCTCAAACCCACCAACCGTGACATCAGGACCTGAGCCCAAGTTGGACACTTAACCGACTGAGCCACCCAAGTACTCCCAGCCACTTACTTTAAAATGGTTCAACAACACTACTACTTACTATTACGATTGCTCTGATTGTTTTTATATTGAGAGAATCACAGAGCATTAAAAGAAACGTAGTCAAATGATAACAGCTAACCTAGATGAAGGGCATACAGGAGTTCATGGTACTTTTCTTGAATCTTTGTTTCTAAGTTCACATCTTTCTAAATAAAAAGATTACACGTGGAGATATAAAATAGCATCCTAAGAGCCTCCTCCTCCACTCTCATGCCCAGGAAGGCAGTTGGAAACTGCACCTTTGGTTTTAAAAGCCCTTTAGAGCAAGGGGACTATTTATTTCACAGGAGTTCGAGCTGGGCTCTGCATATGGAGATGACTTTCAAAAATGTCCAAACGGCCAATTCTAAACACGCGTTTTGGCCACCTATCCACTCTGTGCACTCAGATATGACACAGAAAAATGCTGATTTGCATGCACAGGGAGTTACTCTGAGCAGGTGGAGCATATGGAGGAGAAAAAAAAGAACCTGCTATTTGCAGTGAGTGTTTAAAATTTCCCATGCCTTCTTCTTAAATACTAATAAACTTTGCTATTTACATTACTCCTTTTATGAAGGATGCTACATGCCTTATAAATATCTTAATAAACCTCGGAATACACCTTCGAGGTGAAAAGGTATCAGTACTATTCTACAGTAAAAGAAAGTGAGACGCAGTGAGGTTAATTGCTTAGATCGGTCCTGAAAATAAGTCACAGATGCCAGGAATTGGACGGGACCTTAAAGGTCAAACCCCTACTTGATTCATGGATTCCCTCTACACATCTGAATGCCTTTCTATTTGAAAATTTCTCCACCTCACACAGACACCCAGTTCATTTCTGGATAGCTTTAGTTATACTTAATAGGTATCAATTCTAAAGAAAAGTGCCTCAGTTTTCTTGAGTCTTAATCCAAGTCCCTGTTGATTAAAACACATCAGTGGGGTTGATGCCATAAAAATGAATGTAATAAACCATCGGGACCCAAGATAAGATCGTACATTTTAAATGTTAATTTCTTCTTCATTTGTACTTAGAAACATATAAAACGGCATTTCACAAACTTGTTGGTATATTAATATACCCAAATCTAATAGGATTCTTAAGGGGATCTATGTACCCTCTAGAGGAAAGGAAAACTCAGAACTGAGAAATGGAAACAGGTAAGTGAGTGAATTACCTGGGGGAAATACAGCACTTTTAAGTGCAGTCTTCATACATATGATTTTTCAAATGTGCATTAAAAAAAGAGAGCTAGAGACTTCTCAAAAGAAAAATTGTGTCCCTCAATCAAAGGACCTCCAAGAAGAATCTAGTCAAAATATTTGAGATGAACTGTGTTGCACTTAGCTCAACTGGAGTATTTTAGTCTTGAATTCTTGCTGATATCAATGGTAGCTAAAAATAATATACCTTCATGCAATATCTAAAGATTGGCTTCTAAACAGAAATCTGAAAATTTGAATAGGGTTCTGGGCAGAGGATTGGAGTGGGTGGATAGGCAGGGTAGAAAAGAGTGAGGACAGAGAAAAAAAAGAGCTATAATTTTTTATCTTGTTGGTACTAAGTGCCAAGAATTTCTATCCCCCGCTATTTTCAGGTGGAATTGTGGGAGGGCATGTTGCAGTAGTGTTCTGTCCGGCACAGCTGGCCATAATAACACAGTGGGGCAAGTTGTGATTGCTGAAAGTGGTGGGGAGGGGGGAATGATTTACTTATTCTTTTCTTTGGCACTGAATGCATACTGAATATTTTTCATTTGGGCTTGGTCATTTATGGCAAAATGTTAATTTTCTTCAGGTCCAAACTTCATGCCTCTGTCAAGATTCTTGGACCTGGACAACATATGCTTTCTGTTTTCTATGGGACAATGGAAGAAAATGTAATAAATGTAATAAATACAAGTTGCCCTTTAAATACAGCCACATGGGCTGTTATTTCACTTATTCATAGAGTGGTTGAGAATATTAAATGAGTTAATCTATGAAATATTTAAGGAGTGTGTGCCACATAGTCAGAACTCAAGAATGTAGTTTTTGTAATATATGTGGTTGTTACTTGCTTTGTGTTTTCTCCTTGAATTTATTGTTTTTTTAATCACTGACATTTTTATGTATGTCCACCTTATCTCAATTAATTCCTCATTGTAAAGCTTTGAGATAATGTTTTAGGTGATAGTTAATAGCTCTTTATTGTAGGCAGCATTTTAGAAATTTCGTGGCTCTGATATGTTAAGAAAAATGAGTTAAGGCAACCATGGATGGGAAAAAAAAACTCTTGAGGGCTCTGTGTTGTGAACTCAGGGCTAGAGCCATCTGGCTGGAACTCATTTCCTTGATGGCCTTCTCCAGCCTCGTCTATATGCGGAGGCCTCTCAAATTTGTAACTCCAGCTCACACCCCATTTCTGAACTCCAGATTTATATATTAACTGCTTATTCATCACCTTCATTTGAATGTAGATTATAATGTAGACATTACAAATTCAAACTTAACATGTTCATGACTGAAAAAACTCCTGATATTATCCTTTTTTCTCCAAAGTAGTTTCATCTGTCACCTTCCCCATCCTAGGTGATGTTAACACCTTCCATTGGCTGAGGCGAAAAAGCTTGGAGTCACCTTTGACTCCTCTATTTCTCTCTCAGCCAGCCTTCACTCCCTTCAGGGCATTATGTTAGCTCAACATTCAAAATTATTTCTGGAAACTGATAATTTATTCCTCTTCTAATACTTATCCTCCTCAATCACCTTCATTTCTCTGGAAGCTATTTTTTTGCCCTTGCCTCCGTGAATTGTAATATCAATAGAAGAGCGGTATGATCTTTCTGTGATGTGAATCTGATGTTACTCTTCAGCTGAAAACTCTCCAATGGGTTTCCCAGTTCCTGAAGAGCAGAAGCTCTTCCTGTTGTCTGTAAAATCCTCCACGATCCATAAGGTGCTGTTCTCTGACCTACCTTCCCACTATCCCTCCCCTCTCATGCTGGTCCCACCACACTGCCCTCCTTATTTGTCCAAAGGTTTACTGAAGCACACTTTACTCATTCATCTACATGTTGTCTATGGCTGTTTTCTTGCTACCTTGACAGAGTGAAATAGTCATGACCCTATCACTCACAAAGCTTAAGCTATGTACTCTCTGGCCATATAGAGAAAAAAGTTTGCTGGCCCCTGTTCTACAAAAATAGTTGTGGATATATTTCGCTGAGATTGGCCTCAAAAAAGCAGAAACTGCTGAATATCCTCCACACTGCATTTGGTGCTCAGCTTCTCAGCTCTTTTTGATGTGTGTGAGGGATAGAAGCCAGGCTTCCACCAGGGGTCTAATGAAGCAGAGGGATGACCAATGCACAGCAATTT
Source organism: Suricata suricatta (assembly GCF_006229205.1). NCBI lineage: Eukaryota > Metazoa > Chordata > Mammalia > Carnivora > Herpestidae > Suricata > Suricata suricatta. Next base: position 16,625,321 of record NC_043704.1, on the reverse strand, counting down.
CTCATTGCCTAGGGTCACCTCTGAATGTGGGAATCAGAGAGAAGTAGTGACTAATGGGAGGAACATACAGGCGAGAGAGGGAGAGAGAGAGAGAGAGAGAGAGGAGATGAAGCAAAACAAAGCTTCACTCCCTCAACAGTTCTCTAGGGTCCTTCTATATTTTCACTTCCAGAAGACAGAATTCTGCCTGCTAGTGTTGACTGAATTGAATTTTGTCCTCAGAGACAAGCACAGTACTCCCCTTGACTTCAATGGGAGTCATGGGCCATTTGGTCCCCCAGACATCTGTGCTGGCTTCACACTATTTAACAAACTCCTAAACAAATCCCAATAAAGTGTTCTTTAATGGCGACTTAATTCTGGTGTGAGGGCAGGTGCTGAGCACACCTAAGTCCTTTCTTTTCCTTCAGGTTTGCTAAGTTTTCTCCTTTTTATGTCTTGATAATTACTGCAACCAAAACCCTGAGTCAAGCAGTATTAAACCTACTCAGAGGCAAAAGATGTCTGCTTTTATTGATCTCAGTTGACCTGTTTACTCTCTGGGTTCCAATTTAATGGCTCAATTGATTATTCATTTACATTTTTAATTTCTTTGTGGGTAAAATCATTTTAACATGAATCATTTCTAACTTAATGGGCAACATACAAATTCGTTTGGGATTTTCAACTTTTGCAAGTATTCGGTGAGCAACTGGGCTCAGGTGAACTTAATAAGGATGAAAACCAGATTTCGGTTTCTTGTAAAACAATAGTGGAAATGACTGAGCAAAATATCCATCACTTATTGGTGCTTGCCTGAAATCAGAAGGTTGGTTAGAACATCAACTTCTGTGTTACCCTTTTACAACTCATGTTTTGTCTAAATACAATTTCAAATCTATAATATCATGCTCATGCCTTTAGTTGAGCTCTTAGATCCAAAAGTTTTAATGTCATTCATCAATTTGTTTTTCTTTTAGATGGCCTTGCTTTGCTGGAGATGGTAGAAATCGTGAGAAAAATTTGTACTATTGAGTGTACTACCTAGTGAGAAATAGTATGACTTGATTAGCTCATGCAATTCTCTATTTACAAAGGGAAGCAACGTGGAAGATCTGACTATACTTAGATTTATAATTGAAGGGGAGCAAAATTTGCCAGGCAAAATGTGTCTCTTTGGCATGGCGATTATTTTAAAACATTTATTTTTAAGAAACTGCAGACATAGATGAAGCTCTGAAATCTGAGTAGATATTACCCTTTTGTAAGAGACATTTACATGTATAAAGGAAACCTTTTTGTAAGATGTCTCACTCACTGTACCAGAAAGAGAGGGATGACTCAATCTCTAGAAATCCTTCTCAATAGAGAAGTCAGGGACTTAAATATGCATTATAATCTTACCCTTGTTCACTGTGCTTTTTTTGATAATCTTCCTCAGCGGATTCCCCACCCCCAACATCTTTTGTCTTTGGCAGAAGATTGCATTTAAGGCTATCTCTTAGGCCATTTCAGAAAGTTACTTTGTTTCCTTGGGTCTCTCCCATCCTTATAGGTGGGGTACATCTTATTAAACTTTGTTTGCTTTTCTCCAGTTAATACATCTCATGTCAATTTCATTGCTTGACCAGCCAAAGATCCTGGAAGTGAACATTATAATGTTCTATCTCAAGGCTTTTAAAATACACTTTTGCAATTTATTTGATAGTATGTTTCTTTCTTTCCAGCAACCAGGTAAAGCTTTAAGAATATGACTACCTGCGGCTTATCCTTCCTTGTAGGACTGTTTTGAATATAATATTTATAAGTTATATATCCAATCACCTACCTTCACTTCTTTCTGAAATGAGATGAGGCATAAGAAAATACATAAATGCATATTTCCACCCGTAATAGTCACTTTGGTCTGACAGCTTAAAATGGGACCAGAGTTCAGTGCAAAATAGAGGAGGCTTACGATTCATCCTCTGAGAGGTAGTAAGTTCTAGTGCTTGGTGAAAAGGACAGTGAAAAATGAAATGCTATTAAAAACTTTGTAAGTGCTTCACTTTATTAATTTTCACTAGTGATTTTCTTAACCTTATTACCAACTGTTTAGATCAAGAAAGGAGCTAATTTTAAATCTTGGGGAAAGAATATGCAGAAAGTAAATAGCATTATTCTTTGTACATGTAATCACTAACTTGTTTCCTATATGCCATAATTGTGTTAGGTGGCAGATTACAAAAATAAATAAGATAAACTTCTAATGTTTAAGAATTCCCATTCTCCTACCTATGCAAACAGGTAATTGGCACACGTAACATAGTGCTTATATTTATGAAGTGCTGTTGAACCCTATGGTGGCCTCAGTAGGCTTTAAGGAAGAAGTGATATTTGAGAGAGAACATGTGGAATGAGGGACTTCACCATCTTAGGAGTAGGATGGAGGACACCATCGTGAGGGGCCAGCTTCAGAAAATGAGAGTCAGACATATTATGTCTTCTCAGGCAAGAGAAACAAAAGCAAAAATAAACTATGGGGACTACCCCCCCCCCCAAAAAACCTTTTACACAGAAAAGGAAGCCATCACCCAAACACAAAGGTTACCTACTGAATGGGAGAGGACATGTGTAAATGAAATATCTGATGAGGGGCAATACCAAAATATATAAAGAACTTATGCAACTCAATACCACACTCACACACACAAAAGTAATCCAATAAACAAAAGGGCACAGGACCTAAATAGATAGTTTTCCAATGAAGAGATATAGATGTCCAACTGATACATGAGAAGATGCTCAACATCGCTCATCATCAGGGAAACGCAAGTCCAAACCACAACAAAACATTACCTTACACCACTCAGAGTTGCTAGTATCAAAAAGACAAAAAAAAAAAATAGTAAATGTTGGTAAGAATGCAGAAAAGAAGGAACCCTCATACACTGTTGGTAGGAATATAAATGATGTAGTCACCATGGAAAACAGAATGAAGATTCCTCAGAAAATTAAAAATTGAAATGTATGATTCAGTAATTCCACTACTGTGTATTTACACGATGAAAATGATAATTCAAAAAAATATGTATGCACTCTTATGTTTATTACAGCATTATTTATAATAGCTAAGATATGGAAACACCTCAAGTGTCTATTAATAGACCAATGAGATGAAGATGATGTGTATGTATATACATATAATGGAATATTACACAGTCATAAAAAGAACAGGGTTTGCAACAACATGGATGCTCCTACAGGTTATTATGCTAAGTGAAATAAGTCAGACAGAATAGACAAATACCATATGATTTCACTTATATGTGGAATCTAAAAAGGAAACACAAAACACAAAACAAAACAAAACAAAAAACAAAAGAACAAATGAACAAACCAAAAAAGCAGACAGATACGTAAATACAGAGAACAATTGATGGTTTCCAGAGAGGAGATGAGTAGGGAGATGGGCAAAATGGGTGAAGAATGCTGGGAGGTACAGTCTGGTCACAGGAGTAAGTCACAGGAATAAAAATACAGCATACTATGGTCAATGGCACTGTAATAGTGTTGTGTGGTGACAGATGGTAGCTACAGTTGTGGTGAGCACAGAATAATGTATACCCTTATTGAATCACCATGTTGTACACCTGAAACTAATGTATCATTGTGGGTCAACTATATTTCAATAAAAAAAGAGAAAAGTAATGGAAGGAAGATTCGGGTGAAGTTGGGGGGAGATAAGGAATGATGGACTCTTCATCCCAGCTGATGTGAGGTATAGGGAATGCAGGGAAGATGGTGCTGGGGTCAAGGGAGATGAAAGGGACGAGATGGTGGACAGCTTTAAACTAGAAGGACTTGACAAAGGAGAGTCATCAGCAGAATTTAACTGAATAAAAGGGCGCCTCAGCCCCAACAAACTTTAAAATATGACCAGAAGACAGAGGGGAAAGATGCCAGCAAGAGAAACTTGAAACAAAGGCAGATCAGAGAAAGTGTCTAGTGAGAGGGAGCCTCTAAGCATTACATTTATGTTCTGCATCTTAAAATAAGCAGGTAGAACAACGCAAACTTTATTAAGGGTTTGTTATTGGGATTCTTAGTCCCTTTCCCATGAAATGGTCAGTTTTATTGATGTAGCCTCTAACTGGATTCCTCGTTAACCTCCTTCAGAAACTTTTCTAACATGTAACACTTACACAGTTACTTACAAGTAGAAAGCATATTTCCTAGTAATTTTCCAACTTCCTCTGCATTAAGGAAGGAAGTCATGGTCACAGTCTTAATAGAGTCGGAGAAATTAAATTACATCTTTAATATCAATATGGTGATATTTCTTTTAAAACAGCCTTCTAAATATAATGGTGGAAGCATCATCAGAAAGGATCCAAAGGAATTAGATAGTCGTGGAGACACATGGCATTCTTAAATTAGAATACTCCATTAACTTCATTTAAGGAGCACTTTCATGCACTCTGCTTGATGAATTAACACTCTGACACCCTTTGTTCAGACCAGACATGCCCAGGTGAGGTTCTAGTGTGAGTCCCATACCTGTGCTGTCTTCATACACCACTGTCACCGTTTTCCAGTTGTAGTAGAGGACCAGATCCAGGATGGCCCTGCTGATAGCTGCGTAATCTGGGTACAGATTGATGTAAAACAAGTCTCTGTTGTCCACCGATGGGTGTTTCCAGCGCGTCTGTATGTGTGGAACTTCAAGAGCATTGCAAATCGACTGCACAGCACTGACAGAGGAACTGTGGGAAGGGCCAAAGAGAGCAGCCACACCAAGAGCCAGCTGGTCGCAGGCTGGTGGCCACAGACGAGGAGGGGTTGAGAGGGAGGGCAGGGGAGGGGGCAGAGAAAGAGAGAGCTGTGAATTCCATCTTTCCTTTCATGATCCCTCTTTTTATTTTCAGTACTGGAAATTCTCCATTCTCCATTTGTATGTTGAGAAATTATGCTTAATCTAACTTCCAGTATCCCAGAGATGCTAAAATATTGAGATATTTGAATGTGGAACTGATTAGCAACACATCACAGGGCCAACTCTGTGCAATAAAAACTAAGTGGCTACTTCACACCGTTACTTTTAGTCAAATGGGATCTAAATCCCTTGCTTGGCATGGGGTGACCTGGGGGGGCTCAAAGCTGCTCTGCAAGCCATTTGCCAAGGGAATGTCACGTAAATGAGGTATTGTTCTATGGCAGAGTGACAGGAGGATATTATTGTGGTCAGAGAATTCAGAAGATTCTCTGGGTGGCTGCAAAGCACTTTAGTTCCCATCTCCCCAAAACTCAGAAAGGAATTCCAGGCAATTGAGAAACTGCTAAAGAATAGGAAGTGATACTGATGCCTAATTAATTATAGAATATTAGTATAGCATAGCTTAAAGGGATCTCAGAAGGCATTTGGTCCAACCCACTAATACCATAGATAATGAAGTGAGTCAAGGCCGCCAGATAAGGGCGGACCTCTCCCAGAGGCCAGGGATCAAGCTCAAGGACAGAGTTCTCCCTGCTTCCACATCAGCCAACATGTAGCCTAACAAAATCAAGTCAATATGTGCTTAAAAATCCATCTAGAACATTTATTTATTCTTCTCATTATAAGATTTTATATACTCATTGAGAACATTTAGAGTATTTTAAAGCATAAGGGAAGGGAAAAAAGGCCCTTTAATTCCATCATCTCAGAAAAATACCCATTCATATTTTGTCATTCCAATTTATAAAAAAATTGAATCATTATACAGATATAGGTTGAAACAAGCGCTCTTTAACACTGAATTTAACACTAAAAACACAGCCTTTCCCCCAAGTCATAATAAAGTCTTCAAAAGCATATTACCTGTGTCTGAGGATAACCCATTCCATGGGTATGTTATCATTTATTTAACTATTCTGATGATATTGAACATTTAAGCTGCTCCTAACTTTTGTTATGATAATTAATATTACAGTACTTATCTTAGTTCTTATATTTTTCTCTGAATTTTACATCACTTTTTTAGAGTAGTTTCTCAGCTATAATTAAATGGCATAGATATTTTTTAAATTACTTGATACATATGAGGCAAATTCCCTTCCAGAAAGAATAGGATCAATTATCCTCTACAACCATGTAAAATAGGATCTCCTCACCTCATGCTGGTATAAATTTATGCTGGCATTTCATATAAGTTTATAAGCATTTCATCATTTTAATACTAATTTAAAGAAATTTGGAACTGCCAAGAGATAATAATTAAATATTTGAATTAAATAATAATAACAAAATTTATAAATGAAACAGTATTAGTTTTTATAGTAGTCACTCTACAGATATAAGTAGAAAAATTATATGGCCCTGTCAAAATGATCTGACTTGATTTAGAGAGAAAAAATAATACATAAAATTTCAAAAGCCATATTGTAAATATCTATAGAACTGCAAATGTTGACAGTCACTCACAAGGAAAAACTTTCTCATATTGTGCTGTTTGGCACTGAATTATTACATGAGCTATGAAGACATATAATTTTCTGCATTAAGTGCTGTAAGTGTAAATTGCCATTGCCCACAGAAGCTCATTTCATTGGTAAGATAAAATGAGAGCATGAGCATATGTGAACTGTTGTTTTGTCTAACATGGGTGATGGATTGAGATTCCTGCTAATATTTAGCTCTGGGATGCTAATATGACTTGACAGAAAATCAATTCTTTGAATTCTGTTTGCCAGCAAATCACCAGTTTTAAGAAGCTTTGGGGGTGTTTAATTTACAAGTATGACAGGTACTTGAGACCACAAAAAAGCCTTCAGTTTTATGTGGGTTGAAGTATTGTTGTTAAATGTGTTTGCCTTTCTAAGGTATTTGCTCAGCAATGTTAGTGTGTATGTGTGTGTTGTGTGTGTGTGATAGACAAAGAGGCAAGACAGAGATAGACAAAGCAAGAGGCACACACAGAGAGACAGAGACAGAGATAAAGACAGATCGAAAGACAGAGACAAGGACAGAGAGACAGACAGAGGCAGAGAAGGAGAGAGCTCTAACCCATAGAAATAATTTATGTGAAGATAACTTTGAAGAGCTGTATAAATAGACATTTTTATTATTTGTTCATAGACAACTCTGACATGTGTAGTATCTGAAATTCCATCCATATTTAAAAAGGTAAAACCTTATACTAAGGTTATACCACAGATCAGAAGAAGAATCATTATACTATTTGCTTTTTATCTATGCTGCTAAGAAAGCACTTAGCCTTTTGTTTGTAAAGAATGCTAGGAATCCTGAAGAAGACTGTGTAAGGTGCACACATCTCATGATGCGGAATTAATTCTATGTAGAAACAACCAGTATTAGTTACTTGGAAATCAGCATAAACATGGTGCTGATTGCACTCCATTTATTTGCATGTGTTTGATTGGCAAAAATATTCCTCTATGGGAGAAAGAGCCTCTACTATTAAGGGGTGAGGAGCAGCCTTGGCGTCCACACAGACACCTGCACGGAGTCTCAACAGCTCCCCGGTTAGAGGTCAAGTTGCAAGTATATTGAATGTGACTGTGCTTCGGAGTCGTCTCAGGAGTGTTTGGGGGATGTCTAAACAAGCCCCACAATCCCAATGGTTCTTTCCAGGACAGAAACCTTACAGCCTATGTATACATTAGATTGCTTTTTAGGACTTTGTCTTCTCAGAAGAAAAAGAGAATCAGGAAAAAATGCAGAGATTGTCTCACTGGATTATTTTTTTTATATTTTTATGACTTGATGGAAAGGAGGTTTTTTTTCTTAGGTTGAGAAAATGCTAGGTAAACCCAGTGCTTTACAACCTGCTAAAATTCAGGGTGTGAGTTATGTGTGTTATGGACATTTCCACATGCTCGGTGGATATGACTTTCCATGAAGTTTTATTTGACTGCACTGTACAATTTCATGGTGGTATCTCAGCCTCAGGAAGGAAAAACAGATCAAGCTTGACATTTTCCATTCACAGCTGAACCACTTAATCATAGAGTAGAGGGCACTGAAGGGTGAGCTAATCAGAATAGCCCAGAAAACAGAACTAGGTAACATCCATTAGGATCACTCAGATTGCACTGGACAGTGACATCAGGGACCGAGATTTCCTACAACCCATTTACACAAAGATGTCCACTCTGAAAAAGGGCAGGTAGCACAAAAGGTGACTTGTCGAGCAGACACATCACCCAAAAAAGCTTTTAAAAATGTGAAAGTAGTTACCTCTCCGTGAGGCTTCAAAACTATCAAAAAGGTTAATTCTCTGGATGTCATAGGTTAATGTGGTGTTAGGCATCAGGGTTCGATTTCTGTTAATGCTGGTGACTGCGAACTTGAATGCTAATTCTTCAACATTAACAGGTTCGTTTTCCACAGTTTCAAAAATCCCTCCTGCAGAGGCAAAAGAGATGCATGGGAAGCATTAGTCACATCAGTCCTGTGTATATTTTAAGAAGAATATAAATGATTCAGACAAAACCCCTCCAAAATAAATGTGGTAATAGAATAGATCCCAACCCCAGTGTTAAGTTTACCAGCATGTGTCACATGCACAGAAATAGGTCTTCATATGTATGTCTCGGATTTCATATCCAAAGTTGGACAATATATTACCTCTCAGATGGCCAATGTATTCCAAATACTTAATACCATGGCAAGCATAACTGACAACATGGTGGGAGAGTGATTTTTCACTGTTTGAACATGAATCACACCATGGCTGACCTAAACATAATTTGAGCTGTATCTGGTAGGACCATCTCTCTTCAGAATGAAGCACTTTTGATTCAAAAGCAGTCCTTTTAGACTCTAAATAAATCATTCAGAGAGTTGACTGAGGTCGAAATGAGACATACATACACTTAAATTTTTCAAAAATGAAAGCATTTCTTCTTTTCTTATAACTCAGAATTCAGAGGTCATATTCTAGTACTTTCCAAAGTGCACAAGCAGATTCAAAGAACTTTTGTTTGTTTTGTTTTGAGAAACTGTTTGGTCTGCCTCCAAAGCAAGCCTGCATCCCATCTCTTGAGAAATGTGTTATTCCCCTAACAGAGAATATGCACTAAATCTTTGATATCTCAAACATGAGGATCTCCTCACAAGTGGCAATATGAAATATCAGTGCTTAAAGCCTCATTGGAGAATTCAGTTCTGACTTTGCTTGACACGGTGGTCTTAGCAGAGGTAATTGGAGTATTTTTAACTGTACACTCTTAATTTTTTAAATAGATACAGGAGACACAGTAGAGTCTCTCTTAATTGACCTCTACTTAACGTATTTCTTGATTGACCTGTACTCCTCATTTCTCTTGAATAAAACATTAACTGGATTCCATGGAATGATGAATACTTGTAACTAGGTCTCACCATTGATGGACTCCTTACTGAGAGTAAGTTGTAAGTTTTGTCTAAACTTGGTTATGCCAGATTGATTTGCAAATGCTTCAAGTGCTTTCTACACTCTAAAGAAAGAGAGAAAGAAAGAAATAAAGAAAGAAGAAAGAAAGGGAGAAAGAGAGGGAGGGAGGGACAGAGGGAGGGAGAAAGGAAGGAAGGAAGGAAGAAAAGAAGGAAGGAAGGAAAAAAGATAAAGAAAATAAGGAAAAGAAAAGGAAAGGAAAGAAAGAAAAGAAAAGAAAAAAGAAAATAGAAGAGAAGAGAAGAAAAAAGAAAAGAAAAGGGAAAAAATTTAAAGCTGAAAATCTCAAATAACCATCACATACACCTATATGATTCATGTGTATCCTTAGAAGAAGAAACCTAATTGGCAAACTATAATTAATATTATAAATATTATAAATTATTATACATTATTAATTATAAATCAATGTATTATCATTTTGCATTTTTCTGATTTTCTTTATTGAATAACCAATTACAATGTCAGGTTGCAAAAGCTGAGAAGGCTGGTACTAAACTACTTTGGCTTCCTTTGGCAATGTTTTGGCTTTTCAGCTGATGATATGAGCTATTCTTGCAGAAATCACATCCCTGTTCTCTGAGAAACCCGAGTTGAGCACTGTCTGACCATGGTACAAGATCATGTTAACCTTTACCTACAGATTCTTACTGGACACTTACTCTGAAGTCAATGTCAGGAAAAATTTTGCTCTTAAGTAACTTTATTTATTTATTTAGTTTTCTTTTCTCAGACAATGGTGAGCAGGTGGGCAGGCTTTCAGTTTCTCTCAGACTGCTAAGTGGATACTCCATAGCCTGGTCATAAACTCTAGAGCCTGTGCTGGATAATGAGTGGGAGGTATGAGATTTGCCCCTTCTTCCCAAAAGGAATTTAAGAAAAACAAAGCTACATTGTATCAAGGAATCCATCTTGCTTGATGATGAAAAAAAAAAACATGAAAATAATAACATTGAATTCCATCCCCATAAAAGGAATATATTGTTCTGACTTGACTTACCTTATAATGGTGAATGTATTCCAATAATATATTTACAGTAATACCATTCAGAATTTCTCACTTCAACTGATTGTATATGTCACGTTATGACACTACTGAAGAACTTATTCTTTCATTTACAGATTCATCCACTATTTAATTATTTATTTATAAAATGCTTGCCCTGATATGAGTCAGACACTGTACTTGGCACTGGGCATACAGCAGTAAACAACATAGACAGAAATCTGACTTTTGGAGCTTACATACTAGAAGGGGAGCTGATCATGAATGGGAAGAAAGGCATTGTCATGTTAGGGTAGGACGCCAGGAAAGATCTCACAAAGAGGGCAACTTCTAAGTAAGAACCTCAGGGACGGAGGAAACTGCGCTACGATATTGAAAGAAGAGCATTCAGTCAGAGGGAACAAAGTGTTGTAAGGTAGGAGCTGCCTGGTGTTAATGCTGAGGAGCAGTGAGGATGAAAGAGGGTGAGTCAGGTCTGGACTAATAGAAAATGAGTGGAGGGCAGTGATAGGGGTGGATTAGAGCAAATTGTAGAGGGTTTATCAGCTATAATAGGACCTGGATTTTATACTGAGTGAGATGGGAAGCTACAGGAGAGTTTTGAGAAGAGTAGGGAAAGGACATATTGCAAAAGGACCTCCTTATGTACCATTGTGGTTTATAATAAGACATGTATGTTGGTCTTCATCCCCCTTTGGGGGGCAGAGCTCCTAAAACCATTGGAACTTCTTAAATGATAAGAGCAATGAAGTTGTCTTTTGTCATGCTGATAATGTGATTTTGGCGGCCCCACCCAAGAATGGGGCTGGTTGCACCCTTTGATTAGATTAGGCTGGGACTTTTAGTTCCACCCACTGACCTCCAGGGAGGGGAGAGGGCCTAGAGGTGGATCCAGTTGCCAATGGCCAAGGAGTCCATCAATCATGCTTATGTAATGAAGCCTCCAGAGGATGGGCTTCAGAGAGCTTCCGGGGTGTTGAAAACATCCATTTCCTAGGAGGGTGATACACCCCAGCTCCACAGGAACAGAAACTTCTGTGCTTGGGACCCTCCTAAACATTGCCTTGTGTATCTCCTCTTCTGATTGTTCACCTGTATCCTTTAATAAGCTGACAAATAGAAGTAAGTGTTTTCCTGAGTTCTGGGAGCTGCTTTGGCAAATAATCACATCCAAGGAGGAGGAAGTCATGGAAACCTCTGATTTGCAGCCGAGTTATTCAGCAGTTGTGGGTAAGCCAGGGACTTACTAGCTTTTGTTATCTGAGGTAGCAAGGCAATCTCATGGAACTGAGCCCTTATCCTGTGAAGTCTGACATTATCTCCAGGTAGGTAGTTTTAGAATTGATATAAACTGTAGGACACCCAGCATATGTCACAGAGAATTGCTTGATGTGAAAACCCCCACCCATTTGGTGACCAGAAATGTCAGAAGTATTGTGAGTTGTGTGAGAGCAAAGAAGACACACATGCCACTGGGTTCCTAAAGCTCACTCTGTTTTCTGTACTATGAACAGACTGAAGGGAAGAGAGGAGCAAGAGAAAAAGCTGAGATCTGCTACTGAAGCCACTACAATATCAGGTGACTAACCAGAAGCACTCAGATAACCCCAGTGACTGATGGTGATAGTTTGGTATAGATTAGTAGTGTTGGGGAATGACAGAAAGTGGCCAAATTCTAAATAAAAATTGGAGGTAGAGCCAGCAGAGTTTGCTGATCAACTAGAAATGAGAAGAAGAGGGTCAAGAATGACATTAGGCTTTTGGACTGCAATTGCCTTTCACCAAGATGAAGAAAAGAGCAGGTGCCTGATTTGGAGCATGATTACTGTGTGATGCTTGTTGCAAATCTGAGTGGAGATGTCATCTAGGAAGTCACCAATAAAGATCTGGATTTTGTGGGAGAGATGTGGTCTAGAGATAGAAATTTGGGAGTCATCACCAAAGATTATGCTTAGGTGGTATTTAAAGCCATAAGACTGGGTTGCCATCACCCAAGAGCAAGTGTAGATGGAGAGAGACAGAGATTGGAATGATACAGCCAGAAACCAAGGAATTCCTGGAGCCACCAGAAGCTGGAGGAGGCAAGGAATTGAGTCTTTCCTGGAGCCTTCAGAAGTTGGACCCTATTAACAACTTGAGTTTGGACTTCTGGCCTCTAGAACTCTGAGAAAATGGATTTCTATGGTCTTTTTTTTTAAATGTTTATTTATTTTTGAGAGAGAGAGAGAGAGACAGAGTGTGAGCAGGGGAGAGACAGAGAGAAAGGGAGACACAGAATCCAAAGCAGACTCCAGGCTCTGAGCCATCAACACAGAACCTGATGTGGGACTCGATCTCAAGACCACAATATCATGACCTGAGCTGAAGTCAGCTGCTTAACTGACTGAGTCACCCAGGCACCCGTCTATGGTCATAAGCCACACACTTTCTTGTAATTCATTACACCAGCCACAGGAAACTAATACAAAAAGAAACTTTCAGTAGTGGATGCTCTTAATTATTGTATTTTCCTCCTTCATAAAATGTTACTTTATTTAGTATATCAAATAGCAATCTTCAGCTCTCTAACTTGAGTTTGCAAATAAAGCAAGTAACTGTGCCATTCAAGACATTGGGTTTTTTTTGCTTATCACATTTTCCTGTTTTATTCTTAATATAACAGGGCTGTGATATTATTATGCATATTCTAATAAACCTCGCTTACCCCCTTAGCTAGCAGCTGTGTGCCCATTGTGACAAATCATGAGGTCATCCAGGAAAGAAGGGTGAAACTATTAGCTGGCAATCAAGAAATGGAAAGCTTCAGTAGTGTTGATTCCTGTTTTGCATTCCTCTGGAATAATAACCATTCCAGAAGCTATCAGCAGAAAACAAGATGGCAATTTGATCTATTCCTTTGCTGATAGCTACTCCTTAAATATACAGTATTATATTGCCTCTCTTTATTGCCACATCCATAATTCTATTTTATTACATCATAAGCAATTTACTATAGGTCTATATTTACTGCACCTTTAATTTCAAGCCTCCACATTTAAATTCTAAGATTCCCTTAGATAATACTCTCTTCCCCATTCAGATTACCTACCTCTTCTTGTTTTAACTTTTGGAGACAAATACCATCTTGGTAAAGATTTCATACTAGGTGAATTTGGATGAGAAACAGATGTTCCTTGATCAAATGGAGAGTGAATGGATAAGGGGAACCTGAATTTTTACCTTTAATGAAGTCCTGATTAAGGACACAGCTATGGGTTAGGACAAGGCCAGCTTCAATGGTCTGGCGGTTGCCCAAACCTTCCACAAGTTTCTTCAGATATTGGTGCCCTTTGAAGAGGGAAAATGGGGTTTGACATCACCCCAAATACAACAAACACATGTAAACTCTTTGTAATGTCTCAGAGAGAGCTGCATGAATTCAGTAGGAATGACTTTCAAGGAGGAAGAAAATATGTCTTAGAGTAAGGAATTCCTGAGATGCTTCAGATGGTAGTGGTTCTGGAAACGACCAGTTAAGGAAAAGGCTGTGGATTATGGGCCATTTAGCACATGCTGCCAGTAATTTTTCTTAATAAATTTGAGTTGCATATTAAAAAAAGAAAAAATACAACCAAAATCAAAGAAAGGTACTTTATTCTAGTGATATTCAATATTCAATTTGATTCCATTGATCAAACATTATTGGCCCTCTGTTAACAGCTATGATTATGTGTGTAGTAGGGGAAGATAGAAAGAGGGACCCCCCTGGTCTACACCATCAGCAGAGCTCCCAGCCTAGTGGTGGTGGATTACAGAAAAGAACACTATTGCGGTAGTTCATTATTTCATAACAGAACAAGAAGCCCACCTTTTGTTCCCTCCAGTGTGGAGTCTTTCCTGATTTTTCGAGCCAGAGATGAATCTTCCCTCTCTTTTAATAACATATAATCCAGTACATATTAGGGGAATTGACATTGGTGTAAAATCATAAGCTGGGAGTTCTTTGAGGGTGGGGATAACTCTCATAGATCCTCACCTTCTACCAGGACTATTGTGTTGATTTAGACATAGTGCATGGTCCCCCCGAAATGACCATGCAGTTGAGTTTCTTCTTTGAGACTTAACACCCTGCCTGATGAAGTAGTATTTTCTGTCAAGAGAGAGAAGTTTATGAGAGCAATGGAGAGAAGGAGGGTGGTCGTTGAAGCCCAGAGAGACTGCCGGTCTTTCCTCTTTCTGCCTTTTTAGCAGTGATTGCTTCCTGTCTCCCAACCACTATGGCACATTGTCCCCAAGCACTTTCCTTTTTTATTTTATTTTTTATTTTTTTTAATGTTTTTTATTTATTTTTGAGAGACAGAGAGAGACAGTGTGAACAAGGAAGGGTCAGAGAGAGAGGGAGATACATAATCTGAAGCAGGTTCCAGGCTCTGAGCTAGCTGTCAGCACAGAGCCTGACACGGGGCTTGAACCCACGAACCGTGAGATCATGACCTGAGCCAAAGCCAGAGGCTTAACTGACTGAACCACCTAGGTGCCCCACCCAAGCACTTTCAAAACTCGGAGCTTTTCTTAAAGGCTCACCTGTCATCGGGCCACCAGCTCCTTAATACTTTGGTGGAGTGGCTCATGTCCCATTCAATGGCAGATTTTAGGCAAGAGTGTGTTGAGAGCTTTTAACATCTCATTTAAGTGACACATATTCATACTAAAAGGCTCAAATATCATTTTCTTCTTCTTAAATGAATGGAATATGCCAATTTCACATCTTGTAGTTTTAAGAAAGCTGTGTTCTACACTTCATCACAATTGCCTAGTTTTCTTCTGCTCTATTTCTGCTCTCTCTCAAGCTGAAATCTCTCCTTGCTAAAAAGGAAATATTGCTGTTAAAGATGACAACTGTTGTCTGAAACCAGAACAAATGAAAGTTCACAGCTTTGATAAGCAGTATTTACCACAGAAGTTGCCCCTTAGACACTATAGGCATCAGGAAGTTCATGGTCAGATACGCTTAGGAAATATTGCTAAGTATCATTCCTTTTTGGAAATCTTCACTGCACAGTAACATAGAAGAGTCTCTCAGAAGTCCTACAATAAAGAAACCGTTTGATTCTGTCTGGTCCATGGTTTCTCATTCATTTGATTATATGACAACCTTCCTTATAACTAGGGTATGTGGTAGTTTCTATCCCAAGAAATACATTTTGAAAAAATTTGACGCTGGGATCTGCTTTCTTTGGGACTGACAAAACTGGTTTGCAGTCTTAAATATTGTTTTGGTGCTCATTTGAATGAAAAGTTTGACACTGGGTTCTTGATCAGAAATATAAACCCTCTGATATGACACTGCTTTCTGAAAAATTAAATGTCTAATGTCAATTTTTACTTCATTTTTTCTTTAAAAAATAACCTAAGCATGAAGATGGTTTACATTTTAATGAAAAGCCATCTTTAAACAATCATCTCAAAGATATATTGCGGACAGAAGGCAGGTCCTTAACATTTAATGTAAATACTTTAAATGCAAAGTCCTTTGCTACATATTATTTTTCTTTTTTATTATTTTCTATTAGTTTTTAAATATCTATGCTTATTTATTTGAAAAATTAAAAGATCCTTTCAATAAAATGTTCCATTTACTGACTTAAAAATTGTACAAAACGGTGAACCAGGCAACAATAGTGTTCTAGAACCTCAAAAAAGTTAGAGTCTGATTGAAACATTCACATATTTACTATTATCCTCTTCCTTTAAAGAGTCACAAATTAAAACTCTGTATTTACTATTGTTCAATTATGCTAGTCCAGAAGGTATTTAAGTTGAGCAAACCCTCCCGGATTTGCTCACAATCACATTCTAAAATCCAATACTATAAAATGAACAGTTTTCATTGACATAAATAATGAATAAGCTCTATGGAAATTACTTCTCAGAGAAAATCTTTTTGTGAACACTTAGGTCTCAGATGAAGAGCAATAAACTTGACTACTACATGTACCGAGAAAAGCTACAAGTTGATTAAAAATAAAATACATTAATGTTTCACTGCGGAGGGATTCCTGTATCATTTGTGTATTGAATGCCGCTGGTCAGAACTTTCAAAAACATGCACCACTTATTTTGAAAGTACTAAAATCTGGAAATTCTCTCTGGAAATTCTCTTTGCTATGCATTTACATATATTTTTAATTATGCTGTACTCTGAACTTCCGTGATGGAGACCACTATCTGGTATTTGAGTAAGCATTGTTTTCTTCTCTAAATAATTTTGTTTTAAAAACATATAAATTGCACAAAAAGTTGAAAGGAAGAGAAAATACAACACACCAATGTGAAACAATTATTATTAACACTTTGGTGGATTTTCCCTCCATTTTATTCACATACCTGAGTTTTCTTAGAAGTAATTAAGATTATGCTATCTTATTATCTCCTGGTATTTCACAAAGACATCTCCCCCGAAAGCAAGCCTTATTATATTTTAATGTTCATTGAAAGTACAAGGGGGGAGGGGCAGAAAGAGACAGAGACAGAGAAACAGAAGCAGGCTTCACCCTTTGAGCACACAGCCGGAGGTGGGCCTCGAACTCAGGAACTGTAAGATCATGACCCGAGCCGACCTTTGACACTCAACTGACTGAGCCACCAGGCACCCCTAGCAAGGCTTGTTTTTCATGCTTGTCTAATATTTCATTGGATATATCAGGTTTACTTAATGAACTTCACTTTTTTATTTTTTGGTAAGTTGTTCCTAATTCTTCACTATTATAAAGCCTATTATAATTGACATTTTGTGCTTTCCATGATTTGCTGGGGAGAAAGAAAAACACCTTAAGTGTATTTATTAGGCCCTAAATTATAAACCATTTAAACTTTTGTTAAATAATCCTAAACTGTATGCAGGAGGGAAGCTGACATGCACAAGTACTGTGTGGAGGGGCGCCTGGGTGGCTCAGTCGGGTAAGCCTCCGACTTCGGCTCAGGTCAGATCTCACGTTCGTGGGTTCAAGCCCCACATCAGGCTCTGTGCTAACAGCTCAGAGCCTGGAGCCTGCTTCCGGTTCTGTGTCTCCTTCTCTCTGTCCCTCCCCCTCTCATGCTCTGTCACTCTCTGTATCAAAAATAAATAAAACATTAAAAAAATTAAAAAAAAAAACAAGTACTGTGTGGAAATGTCCACTTGAACTGCAACCTTGCAGAGAATCAGTATGGCTTTTAAGTTAGTTTGTAGCAGAAAGTATTTATTATTGTTTTAATATCTATGCCTTTGACTAGAGGTGAATTTAATTTTTAAAACCTTTTTACTATCTATTTGTATATCTGTAATTTTAAATTACTTGTTCCCGTCCTGTGCCTTTTTTTGTATTTTGAGATAATAATCGATAATTGTTTTTGTTATCGATGTAGGTTACTCTCTTACTCAAAAGGATTTAAAGCCTTTGACACTTTCACTGCAAATATTTCCCAGTTTATTATTTAGCTTTTAATGCTGATTAGATATTTAGGCAGAGAAATGTTTGAAGTTTTATACCAGAGATACTGATTTTTTCCCCCCTTGAAACATGAAACATTTGTGGTAGTTACTAATGTTCTGGATCTTTCCCTCTGGATGAATGAGAGGACTACACCTCACTTGGGGCTTGGATGGGGCAGGGTGACTAGTTCTGTCCAGTGACGTGTGAGCAAAAGTTACTGATGTCACTTTGTGGACAGAGGGCTTAATTGCCATCAAGAGGACCTTCAGAACTTTTTTTCATTTCCCTCTGTCCCAGTGATTGGAATATTATATGTAACAGTTGATCAATTGACCTGGGATCCAGAGAGAGGGCGTGAGGAGCAGAGCCTGAAATAAACTCACTATGGCCATTAGTTATTTAAAAGCTTCTGTTTTCGAGGAAGTGGTTTGTCACAGTTACTGAATGTGGCCTTGTGCAACTTTTGGAATATTTATGTTTAGAAATTTCTACTCTATCCACCAAACTGATAAATATTCACATGCATAATTACTCTTAGAATTTCAAAATATATTTTTTACTTTCCATAATCAGTTATTTAGTCCATTTCAAATTTACTCTGGCATGTGGTACTAGGGGAAAAAACTAACATAATTATGCTATATATATAATTACCGACTGATGTATATAATTACCTACTGATGTGTTACACCATCTTTGTCACATACTGAGTTAGCACATTTTTTAGGTTCCTGACTAATTCTGTCCTGTGGACCTTTCTGCCTCTGCATATGCTAACATTATATTGTGTTAATACTAGCTTCAACACTTGCTGGGGAAATGCACACATCTTCCTAAATTACTCTTCTTATATATGATTTTCTTGAAACATTTTGCATATACATTTATTGAAATTCTTTTAGAAACATCATTAAATGTATAAATTACTTTTTTTGAATTATAAAAAGTATCCTATCTTTCTAAGAACATAGGCATAATTTGTTAGTTTTATTTTAGTTTAGTTTTCAGAAACAAATCACACATTAGTATGTTTTCCTAGATATTTTAAGAGTTTTCATTTTTTGATAGTTGAGTTTCATCTTTTATACATATATTATTACTAACTTTATTTTATTCCTTGACCTCATTGAAGAATAATTGGCAGGTATAATTGTAATTGATTATGTTTTTCTGTGTGTATCTCCATCTATTTGCCTTCTTGAACTATAATTAAATACTTAATTTTCTGTTTATTTGTTGAGTATTCCCATAATGTGAGCGTCTCCAAGCATCTCTTATCTCTTTTTCGCTTCTTGCATTGGCTAGGCTTGAATCAGAGGAATAGGCTTTTATATAATTATGTTAGTGCTCTGATGAGCTCAAAAGTTCTTAAAACATAAGATAGAATATGAACTATATTGATTTTTGTACTATTTGTCAGGATAAAACATGAAAAATATCTAGTGTAAGGAAACAGTAACTCATCCCTCATGATAAATGCCAAGAATGCACTCATTGCCTTTTTTGAAAAATTAAAAAGTAGCACCGGGGAGACATCCATGGGTCTCCTTTTTTACCTAAATTGTATTTTCTGTCATTTTAACCGTTAAAAATGTATAAGTGTATCTATACTTTTTTATTTATGGAAGCATTTGGGTTTTCATATTTGCATATTCACCCAGCATTGGCTATATTTCACACATTTTAGTAGATGTGTTTGAATTTTTGTTATTTTATGGATAATTTTAAAATAATGGATTATTTCCTTATTGACTTAAAAGTTAGCCATTTTTAAATTTCAAAATTTGAAATCTTTTTAAGTATTTTTTCTAATTTAAAAGAAAACAGCTTAACTACATTATTTAAAGTTTAGAATATATAAAAAAGGAGACAAAATAATAATTTAAAATTCTACCACTCACTCAGAGAGTAAAAAATATCAAAATTTAGTTGTATTTTCTTTTGATGTTTCTTTGCAGCATGTGTATCTATAGTAGAATCATATTGCATACAAAATGTATTTTTGTGTTTTTCTTTCAATGGCATTTTCTGTTACTTAGTATTTATTGAATATAATTTTAGTGATGTATAATATCCTATCTCAAAAACAAAAATGTGTTTAGAGAACTATGTTGTTGGACATCTTTATTTACAAATTTTTTTTATCAAAGATAATGCTTTAGTAAATATATCCTTGTGAAAATACAATATTTTCTTGTTATCTTTTTCCTAAATTCTTCTATATGAAATTCAAGGTTTAATAATATGTTAATTTTTAATAATTTTGATGTATATTACCTGATCATTCTTAATAAAGATCTCATTAACTTACATGCCTACCATGGGTATATAAAAGTGCACATTTTTCTGAATTTCTAGGCATTGTAAATAAAAATAAATCAATTCCCTAGGCAAACCTTTGCAATTGATGGTTATTTATGTTCACATTTCATTGACTATTAATGAAGCTAAACATTTTCTCAAAATGTTCTGCTGTATTTCTTCGTATGTGTCCTTTTACTCATTCTTAAATCCTGGTTCCTGCCCATTTTGAATGGGGTACCCACATTTATTATATGCATTTATATGTTAAGAAAGGAAATTCTCTTCCTACAATTGTTTCTGATACCTTTTCTAGTTTGGTATATGCCTTTAATTTTATTTAACTTTTTTCCTGATTATGAAAGTTCCATATATTTTTTAATTTTTTAAATTTTTTAAAAATTTATAATAGTTTATTGTCAAATTGGTTTACATATAACACCCAGTGCTTCTCCCCACAAGTGCCCCCCTCTATAACCATTACCTCCTTTCCCCCCTCCCCCTCCCCCCTTCAGTCCTCGATTCGTTTTCAGTATTCAATAGTCTCTCAAGTTTTGCATCCCTCTCTCTTCCCACCTCTCTTTCCTTCTTCCTCTCCCCCTGGTCCTCCATTAGTTTTCTCCTGTTTTCCTGTTAGACCTATAAGTGCAAACATATGGTATCTGTCCTTCTTTGCCTGACTTATTTCGCTTAGCATGACACCGTCAAGGTCCACCCACTTTCCTACAAATGGCCATATTTCATTCTTTCTCATTGTTATGTAGTACTCCATTGTGTGTATATACCACATCTTCTTGATCCACTCATCAGGTGATGGACATTTAGGCTCTTTCCATGTTTTGGCTATTGTTGACAGTGCTGCTATGAACATTGGGGTACATGTGCTCCTCTGCATCAGCACTTCTGTATCCCTTGGGTAAATCCCTAGCAGTGCTATTGCTGGGTCATAGGGGAGGTCTATCGATAGTTTTTTGGGGAACCTCCACACTGTTTTCCAGAGCAGCTGCACCAGTTTACATTCCCACCAACAGTGTAGGAGGGTGCCCGTCTCTCCACACCCTCGCCAGCATCTATAGGCTCTTAATTTGTTCACTTTAGCCACTCTGACTGGCATGAGGTGGTATTTCAGTGTGGTTTTGATTTGTATTTCCCTGATGATGAGTGACACTGAGCATTGTTTCATGTACCTGTTGGCCATCTGGATGTCCTCTTTGGAGAAGTGTCTGTTCAGGTCTTCTGCCCATTTCTTCACTGGATTATTTGTTTTTCGGGTATGGAGTTTAGTGAGTTTCTTGTAGATTTTGGATATATGTAATTCAACCTATCTTCTTATAGTGAAAATATTTACTTATTTTTGGAAACAGCTTCCCACTCCAGCTTCTATATCATTCTTGTGATGAGGTAGGAGCAGCCATGCTATGCTTTGTGGACGCCTGAGTGTTTCAACATATGCTAACATTTCTCTTGCTGGACTTTTGTCTCAGGACCAAGAGAAAGTGAGTCCGTCTCTCTTCAGGTACCCAACCCATAAAATGGAAAGTTCAAAAGCTGTTGACACACTCCTTTTCACTATATTGATTAAAGAAATGGGGGCAGCTATGTGCAGTGATTAGAACGAAGGAGATGCACAGGAAAAAGCAGAGATCGAATGAAATCTTAATGGGGTTCAGCTCTCTGCTTCTAGTTATTTCTGAAGTCCAGCCACATCCTTGCCCTTGCATCTCAATACGGATACAAAAAATTACCCTTTTTAGCTTAAACTACTTTCATGTGGGTTTTTGTTAAATGTGACCAGAGTTCATTGCTGTAATGATTTGAAAATTTTCTCCAATCTAAGAAGTATTGTTGAAATTTTCCTGTTGATTTTTAGTTAGTGTTCTAATAATGTTTATAATATATTTTGTATATAGTGTGAGGTAACTATCTTTAAAAAAAAACATATAAACTTGGGGCTCCTGGGTGGCTTAATCGGTTAAGCGTCTGACCCTTGGTTTCAGCTCAGATCACCATCTCACATTTGTGAGTTTGAGCCCCATGTGGGGCTCTCTCTCAAAACAAATAAATAAACATAAAAAAAATTTAAAAAGTAACCAAACATAAATACATTAGCAAATATGCTATACCAGAATAAATTCTAATTGTTGTAGAGTTTGAGATAAATGAGTAGTAAATCTTGATTGGGGGGGGAGGGTTAGGATATGCTTCCTACACTTTTCAGTTTGGCTCTGAAGGTTTTGTAGAGTTTTGAGATGTGCAGAAACAGAGGGAGACCATCACAGGCAGAGCATTAGAAAAGACCACAAATTCAGAAAATATTGGACCACTTGGGATAGACATTCCTGGAAATAAACTTTTCCCATGTCTTTTTGTCCTCTCCAGCTATACAGACTTTGGCTACAGTACCACTTCATTGACATTGCATCTAATTTATTTATATTAGTCCCCTTTTGGAGCCATAAACCTGAACTGTCTTATTTGTCTTTATAGTCCTAACAGCTGTACAGGGAATTGCATGGAAGAGGTGGTCAGTGAATGCTTTGGAAGAGAATGAATAGCTACATGTGAGTTTTAACTGTTAAGACAGGCAATAGGGAGAGAGCCCAGAGATTTGCCTGGAACATTGACATGGTCTAATCTCTGTTTTAAGCAGGTTGTTTTATAGTTAGAATTTCACAATGTATATTTAGAGTATCTTTAACGTCCTTAATTTGTTGATTGTTTTCTGACAAGTGAGGTGCAGTTTGCTTTTCACACTTCTCCTCATGGTTATCTTTGGCATTTCCAAGGCCCGTTGCATTTGTTAAGTCCAAACCATTAGCCAAGAGCAATGATGACTTTTAATAGCAATGCTGAAATTAAACCATTGTATTTTGGGTAGATCACTAAAAAAGAAAATTAACCAAGAAGAACAACAAGAAAAGAAAATCAGTGTGTGTTTGCAATGTGGTGGACATCTCTGGTTAGTGACAAGGGTGACCAGCCTTGCTGGTCTGCCTGCATTGTAGGACTGTCCACACTGAAACCAGGAGAGTAGGTCACCCTGTGACCTGACCACTGTGAATATCTTTGGCTTGACTGAGAGTAGATGGGTATTTGCAGGCAAGACCGGGTAGTGTGGTCCATGCCATGTGAAAGCGTTGTGCATTTTATTATTCTTAAGCTGAAAATTGGAGGAACACCAGGCACTATAATTGCAGAGGCTGAGGAGAGGGCTAAATAAACTCAGATGTAAAAGTTAATCTCACTGTAAATGCACTTTATAGCTTTGATTCTAATTCACACAGAAATTCTTTTTTTTTTTTAATTTGAGAGAGAGGGAGTGAGAGAGAATAGAGGAAAGGAGCAGAGAGAAAGAGAGAGAGAGAGGGAATCTTGAGCAGGCTCCATGCTCAGCACAGAGCCTGATGTGGGGCTTGACCCTATGACCCTGCGATCATGACTGTGAGAGCATAACCTGAGCCAAAATCAAGGTTTGAACTCCCCCAGAAACTCTCTATGAATAAGTCTCTCTGTCCCTCAACTTTTTAACTTACCAAATGGGGCTGAAAACACAAAGTGATGACCATCAGACTTAGGACAATGCTGAGTGATTGAAAGCATTCTGTAAATATTGTGTCAGTTTTCTTCCAAATGCCCAATCTTCTCTGAGGATGGAATTTAGATATTTTCTTCCTTTCGTTAACATTCAGAATCCAGCTTTTCATAGAACATGGGACAGTAACTTGTAATTTGCTGTTGGATGAACTCTTCAATGTTTTAGGAGGGGGTCAAAGATCACTGATCCCCCCCTTCTCTTTTATGAATGTCCTGGAGATATGAATGTCTCCAGGTGGGAGTCCCTTCTTGCAACGTTAACTCAGTAAGGTTCAGGAATGTATGCATGGATGTGGATACTGCCTCAGACTGAGCCCATAAATTGAGCTAAAGCTGCACTGAATTTCATAGCACGGGAGGATTTGTGAGTGACTGCTGATGAGGAGTCTGAAGGGTCAGCAATGACCCTGGGAGCTATCAAAATCAAATGATGGAAGCCAGCTGGAGGGTAAGGGTGGCTCACACCATTCTAGTTGTGCTAAGGTGAGGAAAGAGGGGACAGAAGTCTGAGGGACCAGGATTAGGACTAAGGTGAGGCAAGAGAGGTATTTGCCTGGGAAATACAATGTAAGATGGCACCAAAAAAAATCAGCAATTGAGGTAAATAATATTTATTTCAGTATTCTAAAAATCTAAAATTAATGCAAAAAAACCCTATATTGAACAAAACATCTAAATTATGAATAAAGTAAGGATCTTTTGCTGTGCTTGCAAGACTCTGCTTTCTTGTCTCCTGATCCTAACCCTGCCAGGGTCTACACCAAAGAGCTGTGGTCATAGTGACATCAAATACACACATAGTCACATTGATGATGGTTGTAACTTTAACCATCTGGAGGGTCGTGTGTCTAGTGGTGAAAAGAAAAGTTAACACCATTTACCAATGCACCTCCTTTCTTTTGGAGAGTAGCTTAGGTACTAACAATATTTTTTTAATATAAATTGAGTACTCTCCAAATTCCAACATGATACTAAGTGCTCTGTATACATTATTATCTTATTATAACCCATTCAGTTAATTACCTTATGAGATAGACTCTATCTTACTGATTTTCTAGAAGAGCAAACTGAGGCTTGGAGACATTAAAAAGTTTTCTCACTGCCACATAGCTGGTAAATATTAGTTTGGGAAGTGAGCCAGTATGGTTAGAAAACCCTTGCTTTTGTTTAGTACTCATCCATTGACACCCAAAAAGCACAGAATTAAGTGACATAACTAAAAGTGTACAAGCAAGTGCCAGTGTGTAACTAAAACATGAATGTATGAATAATAGAAGAAATATAAACAGGCATGGTTTCCTGGGCAATGTATTCTGAGAATTAACTGAAAGGCAAGAACCAGACATGCTGTTAGTATCATTGTTAAGAAGGTGATGGTCAGAGACGGGATAACTCAAGATCTCAGTTTCATCATCAGGTTTCTGACTCAACAGTGATCCAAAGGGATGTCATAGACCTGTATCTTGCAAAAAAATTACTTAAATGATAGCTTTATAATGCATAGAACAGAGCTTTGAAAGTGGTAGATGTAACACTTGACAATTGCAAATGGCGAAGCATAATTGCATGCATTGATTATTGACCATATAGACCTGACGTGGGTAAGTTGTCAGCGTCTGTTTTGAGAATAAGTAACATAGTCCAGGTGCATAATCAGAAATGCCTCTGTTACTGGGCGTCACTGGCTCTGAGGCTCTAGTACCTCTTATCCTGGCTCTTGTTCCTCAAAGACATCTTTTAAATTTCTGCAGGGAGAAGTGGAGAAAGAGAGATGGTAAAGCCTCTTTCTGTAAAAATTATAATGTGCAAAACTCATGATGACGTTTCTACTGCCTTTGCACTTTGCTCCAACTTCTGCACAAGCCAAAATGGATTTGATTTTGAGAATATAAAGTGGATACAAAATTCATGCTTTGAGGCTAGTATTTATAGTAGAAAGGTATATAAAAGCTCTTGCTTTATCCAGGTGGAATGGTTTTTTCCTGATCATAGTGTATTTTATGAAGTCTTTTAGTTTTATTCACTCAGACTTCAGAAATCATCTCCTGGGTCTATTTTAAGTCCATTGACAAAGCAAGATCCCGAAATTTCTGATATTTTCCATTAGTAAAGTTACTGTTTTTCAGCTTTAGAGATCAGAGTTTGCATCTTCACCTTCATTGATTTTTACATTCTTTGTCAGAGTATAATTTGTACAATTAGCACTGTATTCTTTCAGAAGAACTTAAAATACACAGATTTTAAATATTCAGCTACATCTTAAGGAAAAAGATAAGAACGTGGCTTCACAGAGGTTATGTTTTTTTTCTCCAGCCAGCATGGTCTTCATTCCCTGTCAGAAATCTTAGCTTTGAAAGCTCTGCAGCACGTCCATATCGCCTTTGACAACAGTGTCTGTACCATATAAAATTCCCATTATGCTTATTAAGCTATGAGATTCGCTATTTCCCAAGGAGATCAGTTTGAACTAAAACAGATATTTCCCAAAGGGCCAATTGGCATAATTCGCATTTCAGGACTTCTAAGCAATTTGTCGGTTTCCTTTTTTTGCATAGAAAAAAAAAGTTATTTATCTTGATTCACTTACATAATGTATTACATAGACCATAGCTGATTTCAGAAATACAGGTTAAAAGCTAATTATATCAGAAAGTCATCTCTGAATTCCCTTCTCTTTCATTTTTAAAAATACTTTTAAGTAGGAAAGAAACCTGAGCTGCTCAAAGCTTCATTAAAATATGGACACTCTGATTTCTAATTATATTTCTTCTGATCATGTTTCCACATTTTAAAAGAAGTAGAAAAGAAAATTATTCATCCAGCTAATAAGTATTATTATGGTTCCCCAATCCCCAAGGTATATTAATCACAATTGTCATGCCATTAAATGTAAATATGGTTTGTGTATTTTAAAACAGTGTGTACACATTTTTCAGATAATTACTTTATTGTTTTGCTTCTTGAGTAAAATACAGCTTCTTTTACTTTAAGCCATTTAGAGTCTATGGACCTATTTCCTTATTTACAAACTAGTGTCAGTTATGGCAAAACAGCCTATCTCTGATTCAGAAAAACCCTCTATCCTTTAGAGTCTGTGCTAGTTTACATGTTTTTGGGGTACAGTTCTTTCCCCCTAGGTACTGAGTTTACTTGCCCATTTGAAGATAATAAAGCAACGGGGGACATGTAAGCCATGATGATGTTTGGAACTGAAGGAGTTCAGAAGACCAAGTTTTTCCAAAATGCCCTACTTTGGCATGTGGGATTATTTCGAGCTGAAGGCAACTGAGACCCTGTGGGCTCAAGAGAAACATTTACCCTCCCTTAACTACCTAGGAGATCTAAATCGCAAGTCTTTCTCCGAAAAAGAGTTATTACCAGAGATAAATTTTCAGAGTGACCCATACATATGTCAGGGCAAACATTTAATCACCAAAGGTCTTTCTTATTGCCCTGTGAATTCCCCTCCTCTCCTTTGAAGCCCCAAGACTCTGTCCCATT
Source organism: Suricata suricatta (assembly GCF_006229205.1). Lineage (NCBI taxonomy): Eukaryota > Metazoa > Chordata > Mammalia > Carnivora > Herpestidae > Suricata > Suricata suricatta. Next base: position 16,598,070 of record NC_043704.1, on the reverse strand, counting down.
TCTTAGCTCAGGGTGGCATATATACTTACTTTACCTGTTTACATGTTCCCAACAGGTACAAAATTAAATTTGTTTTCCTCCTATTAACCTGTCACATATCAATCTAACTCTTAGATCAACCAGAAGAATCTTTTAAGAATATAGGAAAAGTTTTCCTCACCAACAGAGCTCATCTTACTGAAATGAACTGCCTGCCACTCTCAAGTAACCCTTGGAACAGCTGGTGGGCTCATGAAACTTCAAGAACGTATCTTCTAAAAGATAAGAATTAATAACTATGTGCTAGATGGATGTCCAGACAGTTGCTCTAACTGTCACCACTCACTGGAACATTCTTATTTGGTTCAGAAGCACCTCTGTGACAGATTATTGCTTCATTAAAAAAACCATAAGCATCCTCAAACCATTGTTAGAATTCATACCCCAATGATATTACAGGATTTCATCATTCTTACTAAGTTGCACTAAGTACAAGTTACTAAGTTGTACTTAGTACAATGCCTACTTTATAGACATCTGTGTAAATTTACAGACTTTTACCAGATAGACCACTTGATAAAATTCAAGGCTTTGTCCATTGTCGATGGAAAGGACAGAGAAAGGTGGCAGAGATCTGCCATTTTCTCTTGAAATGTTCACAGCAGGTTGCACATACAGTGTCTAAAGCTGTAAGAAAGATCTTTAAGCCCTCCTTCCACCAAAAGGGCAATAGAAAGAGGAGTTGACAGTAGGCAAGAGATGCAGGTGACTGAAAATAAAATCATTCATGATAGAAAAATAATCAGCAAGAGTAACAGGAAAACACATATGAAAAAATAAAGGAGGAAGACTTTGAAGAGTCATATAATATATTTCCTGAGTGACAAATGTACAAACAAGTAACTATACAAACAAACCAAAAACTGCTTTAGAAGCAAGTTGTCCCAGGCTTAAGAACCCGTAAAACTTCTGACTGGAATAAGAAACACTGCTTACTATACTCAATAGTACTCAGGACTAGCAAAATTAGGAAATGTTTAGGTCACTATTGGGTGACTCTTGTCATGTACCCTTGATTTGTTTCTCCAAATGACCATGTATTCTTCCTGACTGCTCTACTCTATAGCAAGGAGTGCAACATACAAACTTAGTGTTGCATGACACTGAGCAGGGGGGCATGGAAGAGACCACCGTATGACCCAGCACTCCCCTCTTGGCTACATATCTAGGAAATTGAAATCAGCTTCTCAAAGAGATATCTGCACACTCTTGTTCATTGCAGCATCATTTACTATATATATATATGTATGTATATAATAGCATACACAGTGTTAACAATGTGAGATGATGGGTGTGTTAATTATTTTAATTTTGCTAATCATTGCTCTATATTATGTATATCAAATCATCATGTTGTATACTTCAAATATATATAAGCAATATTTGTCAATGATTCTTCAATACAATTTTAAAAAGAGGGTTTTCATAATAAAATTAGCAAAGATTGTTATCTTTCCTCATTGAAAAGATGAAAAATACTTATTTTACAGGCATTTAGGTTTCTCAGAAGGTCCACTGGTAATTTGGTTTTGTTAAAATAAATATCTAACCTTGGAAGAGCGTTAGTGTGCCTCCGCCTTACACAATGACGTGTTCTGATTTCTCTGTGGTCCTTGTGGATAATGATTGCTCTAATTAGAAGTAACACATTGATCAAGGCAGAGATGAAAGGGGCCACTTTGTGGTTGCTTCCTTCCAAACAATAGCCTAGTTGGAGGGTATTATCAGGAAAATAAATTTAAAAAGCAAAAGTGACCTTATCTTCCTTTTCAGCCACTGTAAAAATGAACTAAGATTAGCTGGTAGTTGAAACAAAGATTTAAAGAATGAAAACTATATGTTCTTACATACTTTGTATGAAAAGGATTTGAAGAGCTAGACAACCGAAATAGTATTAATTCCTTCTCTGTTTCCCACGGATTTACTTTGGTAGTTGCCAGCATGCCTTTTTATATGCTCTAACCACATGGAAAAAAAATAAGTTGACTTGAAATTTGTTGAGAAACTACTTATAATCAGGATTCTATGACTAAGAATATCTAGAAACATTTAATAAAATGTTAATAGCATTTAATTTTAGGAAATTAGATTATAGATGACTTTTCCTTTATTCTTTACATCTATGTCAACTTCAAATTTTCTTCAAGTAATATCAATTAATTGGTAATAAGATGTTTTAATATATTTACTTGCATAAATGCATAATTTGGATATTTCCTCTCTCAAATGAAAAAATAAATTGTGCTCATTCTTTTAACTAACTTGAAATTTGAGATTGCTAAAGTATTCTTCAGCAGCTAAGTTTAAATATTACCTAATGGAATTTTGTCCTTGTATAAACGTGTCTAGTATAGAATCTTAACTATTAAACTTATTACAACTACTTACTTTTAAGAAAAATTTAATCATTGTATCTTCCACTATGCTTTACAGATTTGTAAGCTACTGGTCTTTATTTTCCTCATCAGTAGTTTCAGAATAACTTTGCTCAAACTTCTCAGATGGTAAGAATCATGGGGCATAGGGAAGGGGGAGCTTATTAAAACACAACAACAGATAAACAGATTCTCAGAATATCCAAGTGAGCCACCCAGAAATTCACTTATTTATTTGCTTTAATAAGCTCCCCAGTTGGTCCTTATCAGAGAAGTTGGGAAACACTATTTCAGAGTGCAAGTTTCTTAACATTACATAATTCTATAAGCATATTCACATATATAATTCTTTAAGCATAGGGGACAATAAACCAGCCTTTATAAATATTTCTGATAGTAGATAGTGGAATGATTTTGCTCCTGATATTTTTATCTTTTCTGTTTTTCTAACTACAGTATTGTTTTTACTCTGAGTATGAGTTCTAAAGCCTACCCAAGCAACTCTATGCAAATGAATTGTCCTTTCTTTCTCAGCATTAGCCTATCTCTGTGATGTGTAAATTCATGTAGGGGTTAGAATAACACAGTTTGATTCATAGGTTGTATCCCTCACTTTTCACACATGCATCTACATAATCAACAAGAATAACTGCCCAGAAATATTGTACCTAATTGGTTCGAAGTGCTGAGTCTTCTCTTAGAGATGTACATAAGTAATTTTCTTGAGATTCACTTGGGCTATGTATGCTGCAAAAGATAGCTTTAATAGGAATATAACCTCAACCACCAAGTCAATACTTATGACCAAGCAATTAACCAGATACTTCCTCTAGCACAAAATCAGTCAAAATGATTGCTTCAATGTCCGGAATTTTGCAACTGATTCATTTTTATGATGTGGATAATTACAATGCAATAATTCCCTGAGAAAACAGCTTACATCACTGGTACTTTGTGTGCTGTAGGAGAGAGTTAGGTCAGGTGTCTGAGATTTGAGTCTTACTGGGCAATTATCAATCTGGTAGGATTCATTTCTCCATCCACTGAGGGCTGCTGTATATTTGGAGTTCCTCATTCTCCTCTTCATTAGTGAATTCTAAAACATTGAGTGAAAACAGACTGCAAACCCCCCTATTTACAGCTTTATGTACGTGTTAAAATATGCAAGAACTGGGAGTCCTTTAGATGGGAAGCCAAACAGATTCTACAACCAAATATAAGCGAGATGTTTTTATGATGCCGTTGACTTCTTTTTAAAGAATGCATTATGGTTTTTTTTAGAAGGCTGCATTTTCTCAGTAATGATTTAAAAATACTTAGCTCACATTGATGAAATAAATACTTTCCCAGTGGTGTGGAACAATTTGATAGAAGAGCATATGGGCTCTAATTCCTATGCATAATAGGACCTGAATGAAGGGGCTACAGGAGCCCTAAGTAAATGCTTCTTCTCACATTTTTGCTTTGTGGGAGCACATAATGTCTTCTTAATGCCTTTCTTTCTTTCTTTTATTTTTTTTACTCAATTTTATTTTCTTCAGTTTTTTCTTGAAGGTCATTTGAAGTGGAAATTTGGCTTTCAGTACTTAATTCCATTTTCATATTGTTATGCAATTCTAAGTCAACTTCAGTGGAATTCCTTTACAAAGCTATTGAGCCATTGGCTACCTTATCACCCAAAATAAGATTCTACTGCCACATAGATGCTTAAAATTATTAATTACCCTTATTCAAGAGTCTACTTAGTCAACATCTCAGCTGGGAAAACATCTCGAATGCTCAATTGTAGGAGTTTGTGAATTAGATGCTTATCTTTAACAGCTTTTAAATAAGAAACCAAAAGCATAATAAATATCATAAATGCTCTGAAAGATGGCCCTGGCACATGCAAACAGATCATTTCTGATACATAAACATATTAGAGAAAGGAAGCCACAAAATGTCAAGGCTGCCCTTCCTCGCCAAGGGAAAAGGATGAGTGAGTCACTGTGTTTCATGTTTTCAAACTTTCAGGTGTCTTCCCTGGCAAAAAAAAGAATTTGAAATCACCAGGGTGATTTTTCTCTTTGATGGTTTTGTAGGTTGGTGAGGCAAAAAGCATATAAGTTATTTAAATACAAATGGATTGATAAATCTACCTGTCGTGCTGGAGCACAGTGTGAGGCAAGCAGCTGAGATTTTAAATCCCACCCTCCTCCCCACAATGGTTTATAATAGAAAAACCCAGAGACTGCATACCACCAGGTGTAGCCATAATGTAGTACTATTAGAGCTGTAGCTTCATTGTCAGAAACTTCATTTAAATGTCCATAAAACCATCCTGATACAAAGAATGAACTGTAATAGCTTATAATTATGATAGTGCATAAAGTATGCCTCACAACCCATTACAAAGCCATAATTTTAGCATAAAAACCATAAACCAGGAGAACAAAACTTGAGAACTTCAAAATAAAATTACAGCTTTTGTAACAGCCCAATAGAGCATACCTTTTTTCTCCACAATAAATGATTGTCTCATCTGCCTCCCACATGCAAACTGGTGGATTTCTGATTTTTCAGACTTTACACTCTAACACTTTCCCTAAGGTATCTTAGAACTGGAGCATTAGTACATTTCCAGAAGAGATTTTAATACCCATTTGAATGAGATCTGGTTCGAGGTGGCAGGATGGTTATTATTCACTTATGTCAAAATGGGGAGATTAAGAGGAAAAGCTTTTGTGTTAGGTCTGCTTAAAAAGCCCTTCCTGTCATGAGGAAGAGGAAATGCCTATTTTGATCATCAAACCAATGCAGGCAGGGCTGAATGAGATTTACCAGTCTTTATGTGAACAGAGGAAAGTGAACACTTAAAAATTGCATTTTATGAAAATAATCAGTCTCCAGAATATTGAACTCCTTGTCAGCTTTCTTAATCCATTTTTAGAACTTCTTTCAAGCATCCTTATTTTTTTCTCATAGTTTTAGATTGATATATAATTTACCTGATATTAAGAAGCCAAAGTGTTCTTTGTAGTTGATCACATAGATTACATACACACACATTATATATATATATATATTTACATTTATATTTATATTTATTTATTTATATGCACACACATACACATATACATATTCCAAAAAGGAAAGTCAAAATATGTATGCTTCATAATACACTTTTAAAATATACCACTTATTATTATTGTTGAAATACTATTGTATATAAAGAATAAAGTGAAAATATCCTGTAATCTCACCACCAAGAGATAATCTTACTTAATATTTTGGAGTATTTCTTTTGAATACATGTATTTAAAGCATTGTTACATTCTATACATAGTTATATATAATTTATTTTTCAAAAAACATTACATGTGATCATTTTCATGTCATTAAAATCTCTCAGTATGCCATTTAATGGTTGTATAAAAACCTTATTGTATAAATTTATTATAATTTATTGAATCCTTCTTATGGAGAAATATTTAGGTTGGTCACAATTCTCTGATATTATGTACATATGTGTACATGCTAAAATCCATCTACTTCTCTAATTATTATTTTGGGATCAAAGTTTAGAAGTGGAGCAAAGGATAAAAGTATAGTTTTAGGTCTTAGTGTAATTTGCTAAATTAAAATGACAAATTTAGAGATCATTGTTTATCCTATTGGTTTTTTGAAGATGATGTTTCAGACACAAAATATTAGAATTTTCTCTAATTATAAAACATGTCATAAAGACATTATATGTTGACAATTACATTAGAATCTTCTCTACTCAGTGCTGTATGGAGTATATACTACTCTCTCTGCAAAGTTCTGTGAGATCCAACCCCTGATATGGGTCATTTGGCCAGTATCTGAGGAAACAACCAGGCTGCCCAAAGTGGAGATGCACAGCATGAGTGTGGGGAGAAAGATATTTGTGAGTGAGGGTAGGTGACAGTTAAGGAAATCCACATCTGTTAGGTTCCATTTTCTCTTCAAAATATAAGATTTAGGCATTTCCTTAAGGAAAAGTGAAGGGACTGGGGAAAGTAGCAGGTTTGATGTGTCAATATCTGTCCTTGTCCGTGTAGAAGAGTAGAGGGCAGAACAGAGAAGGTCAGTGACAAATCCTGCTAAGCAGCATTGAAGCCTCAGCTGAAGTTCAAAGCCACAATATTGTAAGAGCATCTACACAGCTACATCTTTTCCTATGATGATTGGTTACTTAGGGATTTAGTATAGATTCAATTACATAGGTTTGGGAAACTACAGAACATGTGTGATAGAAGGTCAAGATTAGCAGGGTTTATGAGCTGGGGAGCAGAAATTTGTCATGAAGTGGAGTGGGTCTAGGTTGAATAAGGAAGAAAGTAAGAATATAATAGACTATTAGTTTGGAGATGAGGGAAGGGCCAAGGGATGTGAATGGTTGGACAGTATCCATGAGCAAGTGCTGTGGGAGTGAGGAAATGAGAATTAGCCTTGTTAGTGATAGTTCAGTGCTGTAAATCATTATATCACAGTGTTGATGAAGAAGTCCATCATAATAGCTTACACAGAGAACACAATTGTCACTTAAATTTTTCATTTCTTCAGTCAGCACATAATTGCTGAACATTTGCCATGTGTCAGGCACTGTTCTATGTCCTGAGGTAACAAACCAGAATTCCTTAGCTTCATGGGGCTAATATCCTAGTAGAATTGGGGAGATAATAAATAACATAAATGCATAAAAACACACCTGACATTATATGGAAACCAATTTGACAATAAACTATTATTAAAAAAAAATATCTCAGATGATGTTAAGGACGCAGGAGAGAAAGATAAAGAGTATTGAGAGAAGAGGTGCTTTGCAGTTTTAGGCAGCACGGTCAAGGAAGAAGTACTGGAAAACATGAGTGGAATGATGTGAAAGAAGGGACAGTACCATGTTAAGTAGAGTCCAGCTTGTAAATGGGCCAAAATTGATTTTGATTAATTATAACTCAGAGTTTCTATTTCCAAAGAAATGAGATGATCGATTATGACGGGGGGTGCAGGTGATCCTAACCCTTCCCTTTCCCCACCCAAAACTTTCTTTGACCTAATTTGTTGGAAATACCACCCTCTGTAGCCAGAGTTTCAAGTTCTAGATTTTTTTCCTTATTTTTATTATTATTAGTACTGAGGAAAGAAGGGAGTTTTACGGGTGATGGAGGCCAGGGATTTCTCATACAGTGCATGTGTGGGAAGCAGAGAATCAGAAGAGAGGAGGTAAGAGGTAACTCCAATGTCCTGCTTGAGTTCCACAGGTGGGGTCGAGGATGTGAATAAAGACCAGAAGGAAACTCATAGGTTCTGACAGCTCCCTGAAGGCACCTTACAGGGAGCTGCTGGGCCCAGGGAAATCCCAGGCAAGGCCCTCAGCAGCAGCAGCTCCCTTTTGAAGCCTGGTGTTCAGAAACCAGGATGCCTCCTCTGCTGGTTCCAAAACCCACTGCTCCGAACTTGAAGGCAGGAGGGATGGAAGCCAGACCACCAATCATGCTGCACTGTTTGTTTTCTCTGCTGCCATTTATACAACAATAATCACTAAACATCTACAGGCATGTCTTGGGAAAGTCAGTGAGTGATACACCAGATTGTGCCATGTGAGTTCATATTTTAGCAGGGTAAATAGGGCAATACCCAATTTAAAAAATACATAAGTTATGCAGGCTATGTGAGAACTGTGGGTTAGGCAATAATGACAGTGAAGGCCTAAGAATCTCACCTTTGAGATGCAGTACCTGGCCGCCTTCTGTGTTTATCACCTGTGGGTATTTTACATGTCTGTAATTCAAGTATACAGAAATGAGGTTTTTGGAAGGGTTATGGATATATAAGGGGTGATTTTTTATATTTCAAATTGACTTTTCATTACAAGCTTAAAAAATAACTGTGAGTGTCTAAGAATTCTGGTTTGTCTGTTTATTTTATTTTATTTTATTATTTTAATTTTTATTTTAGGGAGAGCAAGAGTGCAAATGGTGAAGAGGGGCAGAGGGAAAGAGAGAGAGAATCCCGAGCAGACTCCACTTAGAGTTTGACATGGGGGTTGTATCCCACAACCTTGGGATCATGACCTGAGCTGAAATCCAGAGTCAGATTCAACTGACTGAGCCACTCCCAGTTTTGGCTGTTTTTAAATGCTTGTGGATCTGTATGAAAAAAAACTAAGATGTTTTAATAACCCATGTTCAGTCTTTCATCACAGCCTGAAATGAGAGAAAAAGGTAAATGCCAAATGCATGGCTTTAAAATTATTATATAGAGCATCTATGATAATTTCTACATTTCCCCATTGGCTTTATTATATTACTTTAAGTCTGGTCTCTTTATCTAGGAAAGCAGAATTTGTAAGAGTTATGGTAGGACACCCAGTAATTTGTAAACATTGCCTAAATCCCCAGTTAGCCAGTCTATATGTGAAGGAGCTATTTAACTTTACAGACTACATAATAGGTGTTTAAATTTATTTTTCCACTTTCCACTACTGACATGAACCACTTATGATAATTACTGTATTTTTCTAACACGACTCTGAAGGAATTTTCTTATATAGTTTTAAAATATACACATAGAACAGGGCAAGCGGAGGGCACATAATCGCAACACCATCAGCCCCCCCCCCCAAAATGTGGATTTTTTTACATAAAAGTTTTTGTATCAATATTTTAAGCTATATTTAAAAAAAATTTTTAATGTTTTTATTTATTTCAGAGAGAGAGACAGACAGCATGAGCAGGGGAGGGTGAGAGAGAGAGGGAGACATAGAATCTGAAGCAGGCTCTAGGCTCTGAGCTAGCTGTCAGCACAGAGCCCAACACGGGGCTCGAATTCACGAACTGTGAGATCATGACATGAGTCGAAGCCAGATGCTCAACCGACTTAGGTGCCCCTAAGGAATATTTTTTAATGTAGATGAGTTTTCATAATTAAAATTTCTTAGAAACTGCATCTAAGATTTCAAACAGATAATGACACCAACCAAAGACACACCTCACAGAATCACCTTTGAGTTGCCATTCACAAGATGGAACTTAGCTAAAATTTTGCTTATCTGTTCCTGGTTTCCTTTCTACCCTTCTAATTTCTTTTAGTTTATTAAGTTAGCTTCTTTTCTTCAGCTTGCTTTGTATATATATGTTTTTTTTTCCTTTATCATTCTCTCTTTCCTCTTTTTTCTTTCACCATTCTCTTTTTTCCTTTTCACAAATGATGTGTGATCTCATTTACTATCATGACTTTATAGCCACTGTATCCTAGACTGCTCCTTTCTTTCACATGATCTGTATTTCAGCTTATTTTTGGGTCTCCACCTAGAGTAGGGTGACTAGCCATCCTAACTGTACCAAGGATGTTTAACACTGGAAATCAGGCCTTCTGGGAAGATCCCTCCTCCGGACATAAAGAATCCAGGTTTGCAGCGATGTTGAGCAAAGGTACAAAATCCATGCAGCAATGCCCAAAATAGGGGCTGAAGGCAACATTTTTTAGTGTCAAGAGGATACAATGTAAATTATCTGCTTTCCATTCCTTCTGTTATTGTTTCCCTAACCACTGAAGTTGGCAACCTTGATTTGTGGTTCACAATAACGGATCATTAATCGTTGCTTCTCTTCAAGTGATGTGTCTTAAGTGGACAACTTAAATGGATGCAATCATGAGTATTAATAATCTGCCTTTGACTTTGTTAGTGGATTAATTGCTAGGATTTGTTACAAGCTAGAGAAGCTTTAATTTGTCAAATGTCAACTATCTAAAATGTCATCATTAGAAGGATGTACATTTTATCCCACTATTATCAAGAGGATATGGAGCCTTCTTGGGATTCTCTCTCTCCCACTCTCTCTGCCCCTCTCTGGCTTGCATATGTGCTCTCCCTCTCAAAATAAATCAACATTAAAAAAAGTTTCTAGAGAGAACTGCTTCCATCCATTGAGGAATTCTTTGTGGATATGCTAATATAGAAGGGGCGAGTGGAAAGGTGAGCTAGTACATTTACTTCGTTCAGGATTGGATCAAAACAAAATACAGCCTGATTTATCATGAAACTAATATATCCCTTTAAACACGTCATTGTTCTGTGTGACTGAATGTCACAGAAGATCCAGATTATAACAATTTAATATGCAATATCTATGGTTGATTTCTTGGTGAACAAATCATGTGAAAAATTATTGTGTGATGGAGCCATGTGAATATGGTTCATGGTTCACACTGAGAAGTATTTCCATTTAAGAAGCATGTGACATTGAGCTTAATTTGTGTAGAAGACATGAGTGAAGCTTAAGTTCCACTCTTAGATTTGGCTGAAGAGAATGCTTTCTCAGTGTTGTTCCTTGGGTGATTGCTACTTACTATTAAGTGAATATTTACCCCACAATTTTGATTGATTATGTATAGTTTGTGTGGTACTTTTCAAACTTCAAATGCCACACAGGGGAGCCTTATCCAGAGCTTGATTGGTACAACTAGCTCTCAAAACAAAAATGTGCATGTATATGTACACACATTTATTATAAATCTTACTGGCATAAGAATGTGTAGCCAAAAAAATTACAAATTATAATGAAATAAACACTATTAATTTCTGTAAATTCCGTACATATAACCAATGGATTCTTGCAGAACATTTTTTGCCAAGCTGTTACATCTGTAGCCAACCTAAAATTGAAACTTAACCATGATTTAACACATGGAGTTGCACCCAATCCACTAATTTCCCCCAAAATATTGCAATTAAATTTGTGATATGCTGTTGAACTATTTCTCTTTCATGAACAAAGTATATTCATTAACTGAAATTTCATTTAATGTCAGCACTTGACATGGAATGTTTTAAAGTTAAATCTGGATTATTAACTTTGAGTCTAAACAATCAACAAAAGAATACATCAACCTCTGATATTTAGTGTTTATAGACATAGATTTACATGGGGTCAATATGACCGCTGTGGTGAATTTTTAAAAGTATAATAAAACATTTAAAAAAAACCTGTGATTTTAATATACTCACTGAGTGAATTTGGAGATAAATATACACTCATTAAATCATCACCAGAATCTATGCCACAAACATATCCCTCACCTGCAAAATTTTTCTTCCATTCTTTTCATTATTTATTATTTTTATTTTTTTTGTAGTAAGAATGCTTACCATAGGTTCTATCCTTTTGCAAATTCAAAGGTATATAATACTCTATTGTTGACTAAAGTTCTATGCTGGACAGTAGCTCTCTAGGACTTATTCATCTTATATAACTGAAACTCTGCACCTTTTTACTAATACTTTTCTGTTTCTCCTTCCTCACCTCACCCCCAGCCTCTGGCAATCACTGTTTAAATTACCATATTGTCTTTATCATCATGACTAATTTTAATCTACTGATGTCACCCAACACCCAACAGAGTTGGGAAGAGATATGCAAGTAGTATACCATTATATGGTATTTTTACCATATGGATACAATAGATACAAAAAACCCTGAGGATATAGATAACAGTAAATGAATGGCATAATTAAGATGTGATGCATTATTGATATTTATTAACTGTGTCTTTAATATAATATCTTTGACTACAGGTTTATACAATTTAATTTTTTCATAATGGCTCTGTTTAACAATAGGCTTGTAACATTCCTGAAAATTTAAAAATTGTCTTTTAGGAGTGGTACAAACCAGCCCAAGCGTATCACTGGCCTAACCTAAGAGGTTTCACTGATGAGAAAAAGCAACACAATCCTTCCAAGAACCTCCAGCAACGCTGCTCCCTCCACGCTGCTGACATTCTTCCCGGGATCACTGCTTGGTCTCCACTTTGCCCTTCCTGTTGCCCTCACGGCCCATCGGTCCATTTTTGTGGTGATTCTTTTAGCGGCCCTGTTATATCACAGAATTCCTCTTTTCAAAATTCTTCCATGGCTTCTCCTCTCACTCAGAACTTAACCCAATGCTCTAACCACTACTGCCTTTTCACCTTGGCTCCAATGCCTTCTCCGTCCCATTTCCTACAGGAAACAGTTCACTGTGTCATTTTGCTCCTGGTTGATTCCTCACATTTCTTCCCACATACAGAGGTCCCGGCTCAGTGCCCTCACAGTTTGCTTCCCGTGCCTGGCATGCAGAGACCCCCAGCTTGGGCACTCCTGGAATTGTCTTGTCTCCAATCCAATGTTGCATTCTCAAAGAGACAATTTGATAATAAATGGCACACCCCAAATCTCTAGACTGTCTGCTTTCTCTTCCTGTGTCCTAGACCTCATTAATCTTCATAGCATGGATCAGAACTACGATATTACATATTTATTAGTTTATTTTCCATTTCCTGTAAGAAGACATGCATTTCATGAAAGAAAAGACTTGCCTTATTCATTTCATTCACTTCTGCTGTTAGCACATCCCCAGAGCCTAGATAACTATCTGTCCTATAACAAAGGCTGTTAAATACTTGCAAGTATATATAAATTCTAATTGTTTTTTACTTTGAAATGTGTTCGTTTACAGTGAAGTCTACTGCTACTTCTCCCAGGGTAAGTTGTTCAGTGGGCCAAGGGGGGCAAGAAGAGGTTAAGTTCCATTGTGTCCCCTCAGAGAAGGGTCTGTTTCTAATTCTTGCAAAGGTGCCATCTGGGCTCATGGTGGCCCTGATTTCATTCCGTTGACAAATGCTTCTCTGGCTTCTGTTATTTCATAACCAAAAATGTTTTCTCTCCTTATTCTACCCAAAATCTTCAAATGATTTAAGACAACTTGCATTTAGGGGAGCCTGGGTGGCTTAGTCAGTTAAGTGTTTGATTCTTGATTTCAGCTCAAGTCATGATCTCATGGTTTGTGAGATCGAGTCCAGAGTCAGGCTCTGCACTGATAATGTGGAACCTGCTTGGGATTCTCTCTCCCTTTCTCTCTCTCTCTCTCTGTCCCTCCCCTGTTCTCTCTCTCTCACTCTCTTTTTTATTTTATTTATCAGTAAATAAAAATTAAATTTAAAAAAGGCAACCTGCATTTGTTACCCAGCTTTCTGGGAGATAAGAGGATATATAAATATGATTAACTAGCCAGAATATTGTACATTTGTTGAGAGTAGGTCTGTAGATAATTAAAAATTGACAACATCTTTGAAGAGATTGAACCCTAGTTTCACAGAAAAGCTGATGAGGGAACGGAATTAGGAAAGATCATAATTCTTGATAATATTTCAGGAAGGCTAAGTTAAATATGAAAATAAGTCAAGTCAATTTTTCACCCTTACTATGGCCTAGAAATGAAATTAAGGCCAAAGATCTAGAAGGAAATTGGAATTCATTGGGATGAATGGGGCATCTGGGAGGCTCAGTCAGTTAAGCTTCTGACTTTGGCTCAGGTCATGATCTGGGGTTTACAAGTTTGAGCCCTGGTTCACGAGTTCGGGTCCCGTGTTGTGTCAGCTGTGCTGACAGCTTGGAACCTGGAGCCTTCAGATTATGTGTCTCCCTGTCTCCCTGCCCCTCCCCCGCTCATATTCTGTCTCTTTCTCAAAAATAGATAAAAACATGAAAAAAAGTTTAGAATTTATTGGGATGATTGCATACAGAATATTCGTAAACTGCCTATTCAGAAGTTCACAGATCATATTCCATTTTTTAAAAAACATAGTCTTACTTTATCTATGGCCAAGAAAGCAACTCCAAGTACAAAAAGAGAGCAAGAAAACAGCCACCCCATCCCTAACTCATTTATGTAATAGCAACATGACCACGAGGTCGAGGGATAGTTTTATCCCAAGTTGAATTTCTAAGTTGCTGACTGTAGATAGGTCCTTTAGTATCTTTGTTTCTTCGTTTGTGAAGTGGGTACCATAGTATTTATCTTCTCAGAAAAAGTTACAGAAATTAGTTAATGCATCAACTGGTATTTTAGCCTCAAGGCTTTTATGCTTTAAAAATTAGTCTCAATATTTATTAAATGGGCATTTTTATGACCGGAAACATTTTCTTAAGACTTTAATGTTGTTTGCATTGCTCACAAAATGTCTTTTGTCGTGCACTTAAGGAAATGTGAGTTCTTTCAAAGAATACATATGTTCAGACCTTCAGATGTACTCCCCACTTGTGATTTAGCTCATACTATATAAGAGTCAATGATGCTTAACAATTTCAAAAGGCAGTTTCATCTTCTCCAAGAAGTGCCCCTATAAGCATGGCCTGCTGGACCTTGCCAGGTGGCTTATCTGACAGTCTTGGCAAGATTCTGGTCTGAGCGATAATTCTGGTTCCAGCGTTTCTGCCTGAACCACAAAGAAACTGGAGGCTCATTTCCCAGAGGATGGGGGGAGTAGTAGCTCTAACTGTTTAAAATTGGATTTTATTGGGGAATGCTTCAAAGTGCTCACTTTGCATTTCTGCTAACAAAGCTGAACATTCAGCCAAAATATTGGAAAGGAAATACTCAGGCAGAATGAAACGACAGAGGAGGCCTGAGAAGTGGGGATCCAAGCCAAGAATGAAAAAATAAAAGGGGCACATTCCAGAAGGAGAAGTGAAAGAGAAAACTGTGTTTAGCACATCAGTTAAAGCCTCCTTGTCCCACAGCCATGCCCAAATCTTGGAAATAACTAATTCTTTAGTCTGTGTTTTACCTCTCCTCTCATAGAGTCACTGAAAGTCCTGTGCCATCACATGAAAGCAGACTGTGGGGGCCCTTCTGTGCAAACCCAACTTTTAATACAAATCGGTGTTTTCCATGTAATGACAGGTGCCAAGTGTGGAGGTCACAGGAAAGTTTTCTCAACCCAAGCTCTGGACATAAAATGACTCTAGCATTCATGCAATGGACAAAGGAGGTGGTCTGGGCAAATATTTCTGTCAGAAGTAATCATCATCCAAAACACAGGTCTAGGAAGTATTTTAAGTGCCATAACACGACAAGATCACCTCTACCCATTTATCTCCTACTAAGATAACTTTATTTATACCTTATTGATTTTGCTGTAAAATCTTTTGCTCTTTGAGAAACTCTGTTTATTTGATCATGGGAAGCCAATCCCACTCAAACAGCATGAGAGGATTATTTAGAAATGGCTCAGGGCAATCACAGAGCCGGCCCGGAAAACCAGTCTAAAAGGGCAGATCAGAAAACAGGACAGAACCAAGCAGAAGCAGGTTGTGCTGAGAAGAAACAGACCAGGATGAACTGAGTTAGTCAACTTCCCACCTTGATACATTCCTAATCCCTTATCCCGCGTGCGTGTGCGTGTGTGTGTGTGTGTGTGTGTGTGTGTGTCTTATAAAGTCATCTTTACCAATTATAACATGGATCACCTTTCCACCTTTGAGAAAATTCTGAGTGATACATTTCAGAATAGACAAACGTGTCTAGGTGATGACAGCAGGGTAATTGCCCTGAAGCCATTTGGGACAGTTAACTTCTTCTCTTTGGCAAATCTGTTTGCCACACACAGAAATGAAACTGGCCTTGGTAAAAAGCAAAAAGTGACACTTTCTACCTAAGAGATTTCTAAAAATAAGTTGTGTGGAAGCAATGAATGATGCATTTGGGGGCAAATGCAATGATTTTTCCTTTTAGTTTAGATTTGACATCTCCAAGTGGTTTTTGTGGGGAAACTATTTGAAAAAATAGAAATTCATGGATTGTTGGGTGATTATTTTTAATCCACATGTCCCTCTTAGATTATCACAAAGTCAAAGAATTTAAAAGGTATTTGATCATCTGAAGTTGTTAGTCATAACTTTGCTGCTTTTAGAAACAAAATCATCCAGTACTTTCTAAAATATCTTCAGATAAGGAGAGTAGACCTTGCTCTTATAAATAATAACACAGCCTTTCGCAACATATTCAAGTCAAAACACATTTGTTGCAAAATTAAACTGTGCCTGGGATCTAGAATGAAATACGATACTTTCTCATTCGTGTATGCATTTATTTTAAATGTTTGTTGATGTCTACAATGTGAAAAGTCTACAAGAGTGAAATAGTGAGACTAAATTAATGCCTTCATGAAAATTATAGCCTCGTGGAGAAAAAGATATTTCAAGAAAAGGATTTAATATAATGATAGGCAGTGTAAAGTGCTGTGATTGAAAATCAAAGCAAGGTGAGGGGTCAAGGCTGACAGAGACAAGGCACTATTGTAGATAGAACGGTCCAGGAAGACCCCTCTGGAAATGTGACATTTCAACAGAAACTTGAATGGGGTGAGAATGGGGAGGAAGGTGTTCTAGGGGGAGGGCTCCTAATGCTGAAGGTATACCACGGTAAGAAGAGAGGATGTGTTGAGGCATTCCCATTGCCCGTGGTTCTGTGAGGATGGAAAAATTACAGAAGAGAAGATGCGAAGGAATGTGGGGCAGGATCTGAAATGGGTGTAAACTTTGTTGAAGAGTCTGAGTTTCCCAGAAGATAGTACGGAATTGGAAAAAGTTTCAGAAGAGGTAAGGAGAAGGCAGAGCTGCATTTTTGACAGTTACTCCGATAGGATGTGGGGGCTAGGAAGGGGGGAAGAGATCATGTTTTCATTTTAGATAGTGTGAACCACAGGTCTTCAAATACATTCACATATATTTGATCAAAAATATTTGATGGTTAATGTTATGTGTCAACTTGAGTGGGCCATGGGGTGCCCAGTGTAAACACAATTTCTACATGTGTCTGTGAGGGTATTTCCAGAGGAGATGAGCATTTAAATGTGTACACTGAGTAAAGTAGTTGTCCTCCACACCCCCACCATCATCAAATCCACCAGGGGCCGGTATAGAACAAAAGGGGGAAGATGGAGAAATACATCTCTCTTCTTTCTTGTCTGACTGCTTGAACTGGGACTTTGGTCTTTACTTGTCCTCAGTGATCCTGATTCTCAGCCCTGGAATTCATCCCCTGGCTCACGTGGGTCTCAGCACTTTTAATTCAGACTGCATGATACCATAGGCATTCCTAGATTTTCAGTTTGTGAACAACAGGTAGTGAGACTTCCCAACCGTCATAGTTAAGTGAGTCAGTCCCTGGTATTAATTCTCTTTATAATCCTTATAATAGATATTGTCATATACATATCTTTCTAATACAAACTCCCTCCCCAAAACTAAATTAGTAAAACATTTTTAAGTGGTCAGAATTTGTTTCAGTACCTGAAAAGTATAATTTCCAGCATGCTCAAAATATTGGCATTTTAAAATAATGATTTCAATCTATTTATAGTGTTTAATAGAATATAAGCACCAAGGTGACTTGACCTCTACCATCAATTGTTTAAAAAACTTAGTAAGTTGTAAATAGCTCTACAACATCACATTTTTTCCTTCATCTTATTCCACATAATTTTACTCTACAATAATATATTTTTATGGTTGGAAATGTTTAATGGATAAACTTTTTATATTTTCTGAAACAACCACACATTTACACACTGCATGCACATTTATGTATGGTATATTTATAGCATATGTTATTTTGGTTAATATAGCTAATTATAACTAATATATCTTTAGTAATTTACATATTCATAGTTTTTTAAACTATTTTTAAAATGTTTAATTATTTATTTTGACAGAGAGAGGTGGGGGGGAGAGGCAAAGAAAGAGATTGAGAGAGAATCCCAAGCAGGCTCTGCACTGTCAGCATAGAGCCCCACATGGGGATTGATTTCAGGAACCATGAAATCATGACCTGAGCCGAAATCAAGAGTTGGACGCTTAACTGAGCCACTCAGGTGTCCCTATATATTCATAATTCTAATAAATAGAATAAGTATAGTTATGTATAACTTATATTTTTGTTAATGTAACAGTTATAATAGCAACAATTATTCTATAGTATTTACCGTATACCATTCATTATTCCTGGTGCTCTTCCTATTTACCCTCATTAGTCTTCCCAACCACCCTATGAGGTAGCTCAGAAATCTTGTTCACATAAACAAGGGTGAGAATGAAGAAACTTCCATTATAGCAATGTCGTTCAATCCTTTGAACACTTTTAGTGTCACATGCCAAAATCAAACAGTTAGCCATTACTGGCGCCCCTCGGTGGCTCATTCAGTTAAGCAACTGACTTCGCTCAAGCCATGATCTCACAGTTCAAGCCCCACATCGGGCTCTGCACTGACAGCTCAGAGCCTGGAGCCTGTTTCAGATTCTGTGTCTCCCTCTCTCTCTACACCTTCCCTGCTTGCACTCTGCCTCTCTCTCTCTCTCTCTCTCTCTCTCTCTCTCTTTCAAAAGTAAATAAAAAACATGAAGAAAAACAGGGAGCCATTATGAAAGGGTACAGTAATCCCCCTCTTATCCATGAGGGGTATCGTCCAAGACCCCCAACTGCAGATAGTACCAAACCCTACATACAGTTTTTTTTTCCATACTTACATCCCTGTGATAAAGTTTAATATATAAATGAGGCACATAAGATATAACAACAGTAACTAATAGAATAATTGTAACAATATACTGAAATAAAAGTTACATGAATGTGCTCTCAAAATATCTTATTGCACTGGACTCAATTTTCTCCTTGTGCTGATGTGAGATAATCAAATGCCTACGTGATGAGGAGAAGCACAGTGAGTGAGGCAGGCATTGTGACCTAGCTAATTGTCACCCTCTGACAATACCTCAGGAGGATCATTGCTGCCAGACCTCAGCTGGCCACAGGTAACTGAAACCGCAGAAAGCAAAACCACGGTTAAGGGGGACTGCTATACTATTAGCTAATTCAATTAGACCCTTCTCTAATGTTTTCGCAGCAAAATATTTAAAAGCATCTGACCTGGGAAGGGATGTGTTCTGTCTCAGGACCTATGTTACCAATCCTGGGGATCACTATCCCCTTAGGGCACTGCAAAGAGCCAGGAGGATAGGGGGTGAGAGGCTGATCAGTCTTAGTTATGCCAGAAAAGTCCACCCACCATAGAGATGCCTTGAGGGCTACATTCTTAAGGAGATGATTTTGGGAAGTTTACTAAGGAAGCTGAAGATTTAGTAACCAGCTCCTTAAAAATCGTACTATTCTTGTTTCCCTTGGAAAGGCTTTCTGCGTAAGCTGGGTCACTCTGATCCTCAGACTGCAATCTGGATCCCTCCCTCCCATGGCCGCTTGAGCAGAGGACTTTCTTGTAGGACTGCTCATCAAAGTTCCTTGAAAATATTTTTTGCTGTTTTTCTTGTGCTTAAGATACTTCCTATCCTTTTCCAGCTTTTCACTATTTAAGAAACTGAGTCCTTAAGGTGTTAAATGGCTATCTTATGGCCATATTTTGAAATTAGAGACCAGATTTTTATTATATTGATTAGATCTCTTTATGATGTTCAGTGCTTTGCAGGTTAATATATGTTTTATTGGAGTTTTGATCCATATTTTGTCTGTTAAACGGCAAGAAATATATTCAAATGGAGCAGACTGAGACCAGAGTGGGTGATGGTAGGGGGCAGCACTGCAAGACGGGCCACAAAGTCTTTCCTATCCATATTCTTGAAATTCTAGAACCATTTTAAAGTCCTATGGATGAATAAAAACCATTATTTAAATTTAAACAAGCTACATTCCTCTGAAAAGACACATTTCTCGAAGGGTACACAAGCCATTCTGACAGAATAATCTTATGCCAGTTTTCAGAGCTTGCTGGTTGAGTGATCTGTTGGAACATGACCATTTTATTAACTGTCATATTTTAACTTATCCAACGGTTACTTTTTTTAGTGCAAAATCTCATTTTACATGTTTTCACAGGTAAAATGGTAGAAAAATTGATTGCTATTGTTTCATGTGACAAATTCCTGGATCCTCATATATTCTCTTGTGATCGTCCATCATTAGGAGATGAATTGTAATCAGTTCTCAGCCCTTTGCTGTGGGAAGGAAACAGTGTATTTCTAAAAGCTCTTTATGATATTTGTGAATATTTAATCATGGAGGTGGTACAATGGCCTCATTTACAGCGATATGTCAAAATTAATTTCATGGTATTCTGTCAAAGAAGGAGACTTACTATACTCCCTCAAATAAAAATAAATGATTTAGAAAAACTCTGACAAGGAATTTACTCAATTCAGCAAAATCTTTGGATGCAAGTTTCCCTTAAAAGAAAATAGAATCATCCATGCAAACATGATTGAGTTTAATTTATTTCTGTTGTTAAAAAGGAATTTGAAAAGGGGGTTTCTGTCTTCTTACGCTTCCAAATTCACACTGAATATCTTTAGCACAGAGCCTTCTGTTTTTATTAGAAGTGCATTAAATGAAAAATTAAGTATGAAGACAGGAGAAAATCAAGAACCCGACAGACATATTTAATGTTTAATACTTGGAAACACAGTGGGTAGATTCTCTAAGCACAACATCCGTTCCCTGGGACCAGGATGATAGTACATATTGGTGAGTCACTCAACACATGTTTAATGACAGTTTCAGAGGAAAATGCCCAGCTCTGCCTGAACATTTGGAACTTTATCTGTCACTGAATAATAAGCCCTACTGCTTGGTTCAGTAAACATATGGAATGCAAGAGCATTTTTGAATGAATTTCTTAAGCAAATATTCACTTTTTGCCATGTGATGTTTTACAACTTTTAATAGGAGCAAATGTATTATTTTTTGAGGTTGTACCTGAAGTTTTTCTTACAGGTAGATTATGATGAAATTCACTCATGTTTTCTTTTGGTATTGTAGGTTTTCCATTTTTTACATATGTCTATTAAATCCATTTGGAATCAACTTTTATGTGTGGAGGGAATCCAAGTTTACATTTTCCAACTAGCTATTCAGTTTTCCCCACACTATTAGAAAGTACATCTTTTTATCATTGTTTTGAGATGTCACATTTCTTGCTTCTAACCCCGTATGTACTTGAGTCTTTTTCTGGGTATTCTATTCTGCGTCACTGATATATCTGCCTTGTTATGTTCTGCTTCCACCAACTACAATTGTAGAGGCATTATGGTATAGTTTAACACTGAGTAGGGCTACATCCATCCTGGCTGTACTTCTTTGCTAAGGAGTTTTTAGCTGTTTCTGCATGTTTCTTTAGGAGGACTTACGAGAAAGTATTTTAATTTCTGTAACTAACTTTCAAAAGAATATATGCATATGTAAGTACACAGAGAGGAAGAGATAACACAAATGCAGCAAAATGGTGTTAAGTGGTGAATCTTGATGAAGGATATCTGGGTGTTCTTTATAGGATTGTTGAAATCTTTCTAGTGGCCTAAAAATTTTCAGAATAAAATGCTGGGAGAAAATCAAAGAAATAAGTTATAGGAAAATCAAGTTATAGGAAAACCATAATCTTTGGGCAGATATGCCGCTAGGACTGAGGTTTCTCAGTGTGTATTTTGAAGTGTTTCATTTAAAAAAATCTAAATATATTGGTGATTCAAAATAAAACATAAGTAAAATTTAAGTTAAAAGAATTCTTTCTAATATGGGGCTGTGAAATGGATTTCAAACTTCATGAGCATTTAGCTCTGGGGAATTTACACAGTATCCTAAAATTCTTAAGAATGGGTGGGCTGAGGAAACTCTGCCTGGTGGTCTGGCTTGCCCTGGTACATGAGACCACCGCTTGAGAAAGGCCAGGAACAGGGCGGCATCCCACTACCAAAGGAGGCATGCCCAGAAATCTCAGGTCCTTTTGACCTAGACATGACAATTCTAACTTCTCTTCTTACTCTCTTTCTTCTCTCTCTCTCTGGATGTCTCTGTATTTATTAAAGGTCATAGACAAGGACTGTCACTGGGTTGGAGCTTGATGTTGCACATGTTTGCATACTTCTGACACCTATTTCGCTCCATCTGACCTTTCAGGTAGAAGGTCGGTAAGGGGGCAGTAAATACTGCCCATACTGGCACCTTTACCTTCTCCTGCCTCCAGGGCTTTTCTTCTCTCTGAAATCCATTCTTTTACTTCTTACCCTTCATCTGGCTACGCTGTCCTTAATCTAAGCCTTGGTGTAGAATTTACTTGTTCTGAAGAGTTTGTCTATAGTTTTCAACATGATGTTAAGTGTTCCTCTGACGTGCTTCCATAATCCCTTGAATAACCCGAACAAAGGGTATTTAATGGTGTGCTGTAATTATCTAATGATAACTAACATGTACTGAGTACTCATTATATGCTCTCAGCTCAAAAATCAAATCAATCTCATTAGGTAGGAGATGTTTTGACCACTATCTTATTTTATTTATAAAATTAATTTATTTTTATTTAAATTTTAGTTAACACACAGTGGACTATTGGGTTCAAGATTAGAATTCAGTGATTCATCACTTACACATACAACACCCAGTGCTCATCACAGGTGCCCTCCTTAGTACCCATGACCCATCTAGCCCATCTCCCACCCACCTCACTCCATCAACCCTCAGTTTGTTTTCTATCATTAAGAGTCTCTTGTGGTTTGTTTCCCTCTCTGATCTCCCTACCCCTTCCTATATATTCTTCCCATCTATTTTGTTTCTTAATTCCACATGAGTGCAATCATATGATCTATCTTTCTGTGATTGATTTATTTCCCTTAGCATAAAATACATTCTAGCTCCATCCACATCATGCAAATGATAAGATTCCATTCTTTTTTGACAGCTGAGTAATACAAACCTAAAATTTGTATGGAAGCACAAAAGACCCTATATATCCAAAGTGATCTTGAAAAAGAAAAGCAAAGCTGGAGGCATCACAATTCCAGACGTTAAGCTATATTACAAAGCTATAGTCATCAAGACAGAATGGTACTGACACAAAAACAGACACATAGACCAATGGAATAGAATAAAAATGCAGAAAGAGACCCACAAATATATGACCAACTAATCTTCAGCAAAGCAGAAAGGAGTATAATAGAAAAAAGACAATCTCTTTAGCAAACAGTGCTGAGATAACTGGACAGCAACATGTGGAAGAATAAAATTGGACCACTTTCTTACAGCATCCACACACACAAAAAAATCCAAAATGGATGAAAGACATAAGTGTGAGACAAGAGCTCATCAAAATCTTACAGGAGAAAACAGGCAACAACCTCTTTGACCTTGGCCACAGCATCTTCTTACTCAACACATCCCTGGAGGCAAGGGAAACAAAAGCAAACATGAACTATTGGGACCTCATCAAAACAAAAAGCTTCTGCACAGCAAAGGAAATAATCAACAAAAATAAAAGGCAGCCTATGAAATAGGAGAAGATATTTACAAACAACATATCTGATAAAGGGTTAGTATCCAAAATCTATAAATAACTTATCAAACTCAACACCTAAAATCAAACAACTGAGTTAAGAAATGGGCCAAAGTCATGCATAGACACTTTTCCGAAGAAGACATCTAGATGGCTAACACACACATGAAAAGATGCTCAATATCACTCATCATCAGGGAAATACAAATTAAAACCACGATTAGCTACCACCTCACATCCATCAGAATGGCTAAAATTAACAACACAGAAACAACGGGCACCTGGGTGGCTCAGTCGGTTAAGCGTCTGGCTTCGGCTTAGGTCATGATCTCACGGTTTGTGGGTTTGAGCCCCGTGTCAGGCTCTGTGCTGGCAGCTAGCTCAGAGCCTGGAGCCTGCTTTGGATTCTGTGTCTCCCTCTCTCCTGCCCCTCCCCTGCTCGTGCTGTCTCTCTCTCTCAAAATAAAGTAAAGACATTAAAAAAAAAAAGAAACAAGTTATTGGTGAAGATGCAGAGGAAGGGGAACCCTCTTGCTTTGTTGGTGAGAATGCAAACTGGTGCAGCCATGCTGGAGAGCAGTACGAAAGTTTCTCAAAAACCTATAAATAGAACTACCCTATGATCCAGCAATTGCATTATTAGGTATTTACTCAAAGGATATAAAAATACATATTCAACCACTATTTTAGAAAAGAAAAGTAGGCTTAGAAAAATTTTGTCACTTGCTATATATAACAGGCAGACATTAAGATGGATGGTAATGACCCCAACCTCCTGGAATCAATAATCTTATGTAATCCCTTCCCCTTGAATATGGACTAGGCTTAATAGGTAATTTCTGGCAAATGTAATACAGAAAAAGTGATGAGATATTACTTTTACAATTTGGTTTTAAAAGACTGTGATATCAATCTTGCTAGTAGATTCTCTATTGTCTTTTTGGACTTTCCTCTTTGATGGAACAAGAGTATATGTCGGAGAAGCCCATATGGCAAGGACAAGAGAGTGGCTTCCAGCAAGCTGAAACTGAGGTCCTCAGTCCAACAACCCTCAAGGAATGGAATCCTGTCAACAACTGAATTAATAAACTTAAGAGCAGATTTTTCCAGAGATAAAATTACAGTCCTGGCTGTGACTGCAATCTTGTGATAGACCCTGATGCAAGGGCTCAGTTAAGCTGTGCCCAGATTCCTAGTTACAGAAACTATGATAATAAATTTGTGCTGTCTTAAGATGCTAAGTTTTGGGGAAAAGATAGATAACCATAGATTTTTATTAATAGACAACTAATACACTTAAGTCCCCCTATAGAAAGGGTGAGTACAGGGTTAAAACCTAGGCATTCTGACTCTCTCTCTAATGAATCCTTATGTCAAACTACCTGGTAAGTTACCAACTGTTTTTTCTTCATTTAAATGCTTTCTTATTTTTATTCCTAGCATTGAGTCCTGAGTCTGGTATTTTGTGTGTCTTCAATAACTATGGAATGAAAAACAAAACTTTGTAAGGTGAATTATCCAGTCAAAGGAAAATTTTCTCAAATTCATGTTTCTTAAATTTGGATAAAGAAAAAAAAGATGCACATAACAAAATGCTTTGGAACCATTACACACATCTGCATGCTCATTGTAGCATCAGCAATATCAATTTTAACATCTTTCTACCCCAGAATACAAATCAGGGAATACACACGGGCTCTAATTTGAGATTAGTTCTCTATCAAATGTTTTTGAACACCTTCTGTATTTCTCCCTCTGTGCCAAGCCCTTGGGATACAAAGTTGGATAGAACAGTGTAGGGGGCAAGACCAAATGCAAATAATGACATTATGGTCTAACCTGATAAGTGATTTAATCAAGGCTTGAACAAATAATTGTTGAATAGAGGATAAACCAATAATCAAGAGGGGTGACCTTACAATGGTGGTATTTCTTGTTTACTATTCTTGTTCTCTGTCTACACACATACATACTTCTAGATAGAGTTTTTGCTAATTCAAAAAAATCATAAATGTTCATTCAGGAGAGTAAGAATTTTACCCAGTGATTTTAATTATAAAGTGATTATGAGAAATCTTTCAAGTGAGATGAACTACTTGGCTGATCTGAAGTAGGGCATTATTGATTTTAGTGAATCATATGGCAACAGAGGTTAGAGACTTGACATTAGAGAAGATGACACACAAATTAAAACCAGAAAATTGCCAACTGAGGATGAACAACTGGAAAAGCAATTTAAAGGATTCTTCTCTTGATGTTCAAAGTGATTTCTGATGGTTTTTACACACCCACCCACACACACACACACACACACACACACACATTCTTTTTTCTACATCAAGATATTGCCAAACAAAACAATCAAGAAGAAAAAGTATCATTTGTAATTAGCCATTTTCTACACACTGTTTAGGTGGAAATCAGTTTTCCATAGGTTTACTTAGAGTGAATTTACATTGCCCTACCTCAATGTAGTATTTTGTAATGGTGGTACTTGTCATCCTAGTGGGATACCATAAGGTATCTCTCACCAACTTAGAAATAATAGAAACAAAATTGCTCTTTGAGAGTTAAACTATAAGCAAAACAGATAATAAATAAAAGTAGAGAATCACAGTGATTTTATATAGACAAAAGATTTCCCAGTGTGGCAAGACTTGATTGTCACCTGCCTGAATGTATTAGTATTGAGGAAGACTGTATTCTCAACAGATGGCAGTATAATCATGAAAAGATAAAGGAACACAGAATCTCAGATGCAATATTGGCCATACTATTTAAGTATTGTTAGAGCCAATGAGCAAAGCAATTTCTTTGAGCTGGATGTGTCCACCTTTTATAATTGGATTAATCACCCCAATTCTTGCTGTGTTCTCTTTTCATGTTCATCAAGGAAATTTCCAATTGCCATCTGACTGCCTGAATAGTCAGTGTTAGTGAGGCAGACCCCGAGAAAAGGGGAAGGAAGAAATGAATTGTCAGTAGGTTGAGTAAATAGTTGGAAAGTATGAGCAATGATTGTAGACAGTTTCAGTAGCTCTTAAAGGAAATATTCTTTGAATTATGGCAAATCTTTTTAACTCTGCACATTGGACCAACTTTTTTTGCCACTAGAATTTAAGCATGCTTAATCTTCTCTCCTCTCAAAAAATATAATGAAATAGACACACAGCCACCACTTTTCCAATATTATCTGAACCCCAGATAATATTGTGGAATCAGGCTATATGTTTATTACATTTTGTCCATTCAACTTGGGTTTATTTACTTACTATTTCTTGTTAACATCTTGAAAAGTCTTGTTTGAATTTCCCAATAGAAGTTGACTTATACTATGCAGATCAAAGGAGAGATTGTTTGCTTAAGCTCGTCCAAATTTACATTTTAAAGAGTCAAAAGAGTTCTTCAAGGAGAAGGTCAAAGTGCTTGGTAAAACTTCAGAGAAAGGAGAGTCCCAGGGATAGGTCCACAGCACCACAAGGGCCTGCCACCCTTTGTTGTCAAGAAAGCCCCCCTTCTCACCACCTTTGCCAATCTGCACCCTCCCTATTGGATTTTAGAATTTGGAACCTTTCTGAGCAATTTAAGAAAAAGTAAGATCCAAAGTCCCAGTCACCCAGATGGATGACTGTTTTTATTGTCATAAATTTGGCCATTGACACAACAACTTGAGGAGCTTTGCAAAGTTTTACATTTAGTGATTTTAATGACACCACCCCTGTTAGGCAGAGGTAAAATTAAAAAATCAGAAAAATCAAGTAAGATTGCATGTTGTGGGCTTTCAAAGAAACTTGCACATGTAAGCAAGTCAAGTGTTGAAGTGACCAGCGGAAGTGATTGCTCCTTCCTTTGTTGTAAACATGAAAGTAAGAAGAAGCAAAGAACAATCAACAAGTGAACACCCCTTTCATATTTCTTGTGACAGCTACCTGGAATGGGCAGGGAAGTAAAACACAGATAAGAAAATTAAAACCACAGTCTTCTGGGGGCCAATGACAGCCTTCTGATCCTAATTTGATCTGGAGTTAGGAATGCAGGGGAGTTCTGTAACAGTTTCTTCTGCATGGCAGAGAACTCCGATTTTTCAGCAACAGCATCTCCCTGGAAGCTACACAAAGCCCCCTTTGATTGCCTGTGATCAAAGCCACACAGGCCCTTCTGCAATATCTGAGCTCCAGAAAGCCAAGAAAATCAGAATGTTGAAAGTATATTAATAATTGCTAAGCACATTTTGAAGGTGAGTGGTACTTCTGAGAAAAATTCTTCATGACTAAAAATGATTTGTTTCTGCCCTTCGTGCTGCACACCTGCAGGGAAAAGTTAGCCTTAATGCTCTGATTAGTAAGTTGCTTGTCATGGTGGATATTGAACAATATGGTCAGTTGTTCTACTCAAAATTTATGCAGCTGATCATACAGAGCGAGAGAGGTGCCGGTGATGGAGTCTCTCAGATGCTCCGACATTTAATATGAATGCATATGCAACAGCTGACCAAGGAGAGTTTTATTCTTTAAAAAGGCAGCAAGCTTAATACATAAATAAATGAGATATGTGGGGGCGGGAAACATGTTTTAAAGTCAGAAAACCTGCTTATGTATTACAGCTGGGCAATTTATTATTTGTGTGTTTCATTAAATTATTTAACTTCTTTGAGTTTCAATTCCTTATCGGTCTAAATAAAACCTAATCTGTAAGGTTGCAATAAAGTTAAAAAGGTGAAGCATTTATGAAAAGTATCAATTTCTCTTGACTGTATAAAGTACATAATGTGAATTGTGAAGCTTTAAAAATCATTTTTACTATTTATTTATGTTTATTTACCCTTTCCATAAATATCAGTAGTAGAGAGAGTAGAGGGGTATTAGTAGAAGTGGTTGGGTGATAAGCGCTACAAAATCATGTGATTTCATAAATAATAAGGAATCGGTAGAGGAACTAACTGGAGAGAAGACAGGGATTTTCTGGTATGATTAAAATATGTATGACCATTCTCAGCAGAATGGATAAAATAGTCACGTAGAGAATTTTTTAGTTCCTTTCTCCCTTCCTCTCTCCTCCCTTTTTCCTTCCTTCCTACCTTCCTCCCTGAACTGCTCCCTCCCTTCCTCCCTTCTTTCTTCCTTTCTTTGTTCTTTCTGCACCCACTCTGCATTGAGGAACTCCAACCTTTAGTGCAAACTAAAGAAATGATAAGTCAACCACAAGGTAGAGGTATCACTGGGGGGCACTATGGTGACCTCAGGAGGCATCTACTGAGGATGAAGGAAGTAGTTATCTTATCCGGAATTACGAAGTCTTGAGACACTTACTGAGGAAACCAGCTTGGGTGCAGAGATAAAATGTGCCACCAAACTTGTCCTGAGCTATTGCTTACTGAGGAAAGTGTTCTTCTAAACACAGGACCCCAGGCAATATGGTCCAAATTCTCCCTGTTTTTCTGACCAGAGCAGGTAGTGAGAGAGCAGGAGGAATAGAGTGAAAAGCAAAAGTTGGAGACTGTTGGAAAGTCAAGGTCTTACAGATGCTCAGAAGGAAAGGGAAACCTTGTGTTAGTGACACAGATTTCAAATAAGATCAGTTTAGTGAGAAAGCTTCCTCTTATTACTCCACCCTAAACTCAGCCTGTTGCACATCACCAATCCTTATACCATCTATCTCTCATTTAGTAATCAGAACCAAAATGTTGACACTGGACCTGTCTTCCAGATCACCTCTATCAAATTGTCTCTAGGTGCCACTTTTACCCTCAAAGTTGCTCTTGAGGCTGAAGGTTCATCAGAATTTCACCTCCGTCAGCTGGAGTAGGGGATGAATGTTTGTTATTAGTCATTTCTCAGTAATGGTCTTGGGTCACTTGAGAATTCTCAACTGTATGCCCTAGGTGCCTTTCTTCCTTTCTTCCAGCCACACAGCAGCCTTGCCAAGGCTTCAGTCTAACCCACCTTGTCAACCTGCTTTGTCCAAGAAGGTTTTTACTATGAGAAGGAATCTCTGGTTATAACCTGGTGGGTACTGGTGCATCCTGGTTTTTACATTTTTACATAGGTTACACACAATCTGACCAATTTATTTAGTGACTTTTTTTTTAGTTTACTTATTTAGTGAGAGAGAGAGAGAGAGAGAGAGAGAGAGAGAGAGCGAGCGCACGCGAGCGAGCCAGGAAGGGGCAGAGAGAGAGAGAGGAAGAGAGAATCCCAATGAGGCTCCAAGCTCTCAGTGTGGAGCCCAATTCAGGGTTTGAACTCACAATCTGTGAGATCATGACCTGAGCTAAAACTAAGAATTGGACGCTTTACCGATTAAGCTACTCAGGAGCCCCTATTTAGTGACCTTTTAATGAGCATTTGCCTTTTGACTATTCTCATTACTTCCCAAGTTTTTACAAAAGGAGCCAGCTGCATTCCCTACCTGTTGGTAACACATTCACAGAGTTCATGAGCACAGGTGCACATGGCAATGGACTTCACCATTTTATTTGCTTCCAAATATGGCTGGTTTATGTTGTCCTGATTATAGAAAATCAGAATTAAAATGATAAGTCTTTATAGCATTGGCAAGAGATAATAACCACTACAACTAGGACTTTTCTGAGAAATCCAACATGACTTCAAGGTTTCTTTAGAGTTAAAGAGGATGTTGATTTTTCTCAGTCACAGCCTTCATTTGTTCCAACCCAAATTTGGTTCTACTAGCATATTTCATTGTATTCAAACACTAATTCTTATCACATTTTTTTAAAAGTTTACCAGGGCGCCTGGGTGGCTCAGTCGGTTGAGCGTCCGGCTTTGACTCAGGTCATGATCTCACGGTTCGTGGGTTCGAGCCCCGCGTCAGGCTCTGTGCTGACGGCTAGCTCGGAGCCTGGAGCCTGCTTCCGATTCTGATTCTCCCTCTCTCTCTGACCCTCCCTTGATCATGCTGTCTCTGTCTCTCAAAAAAATAAATAAAAAACATAAAAAAAATTTAAAAGTTTACTTACTTATTTTGAGAGAGAAGGAGGGGCAGAGAGAGGAGATAGCAAATCCCAAGCAGTCTCTGCACCATCAGCATAGAGCCTGACACAGGGCTTGAACTCATGAATCATGAGATAATGACCTGAGCCAAAGTCAAGAGCCAGATGTATAGCCAATTGGGCTACCGGGTACCCCTCTCATCACTTTTTAAAAACCTTTCTCTGGCTTTGTTTTCAGGCTGACTTTTTAAAACTTTTCTTCCCCTGCATTGATGTCACAATTGGATTTCAATTACCAAGGATCCTGGTCCAGAAATGTTCAGTTCTTTCCTAATAAATTAGATCAGCTCATTGTAGCAGAACTTTTCTTGCAGGGACGTTTGGCTTTATTATCTTTTTGATCTCTTTGGGATTTTAATTTTTCAGTAAATTGTGATCTAATAACTTCCATGAGACAAGGTCGGGGCTACAGAGAGCTGTTAAGTTGCTTTCATTAGCATATGCCTGCACACTTGACCTAGAATCATATCCTTTCCATTCGTTTTTCCCAATTGGTCATTTTACTCCTAAATTAGCTCTTTATAAGAATAAACAACTTGGGGTGTCTGGGTGGCTCAGTCAGTTACGCGTCTGACTTCGGCTTCAGGTTCATGATCTCACGGTTCATGGGTTCGAGCCTCACGTCAGGCTCTGTGCTGACAGCTCAGAGCCCAGAGCCTGTCTTCAGATTCTGTGTCTCCCTCTCTCTCTGACCCTCCCTTGTTCATGCTGTCTCTCTCTCTCTCTCTCTCTCAAAAATAAAAACAGTAAAAAAAATGTTTTAAAAGAATAAACAACTTTATTTTGTTGAGGTAGATAAGGGTATTGTATGTAGTCTGTGCTTATATGTCATGAGCAGAAAGAACATGTGAGAATGTAATAAAGAAAAAGTCTGTTCCTCGTCTTCAAGAAGCTTACTGTTTCCTGGTGGAAACAAAATGCCTAACAAAGGAGCTTAAAATATTGTACAAAGCAAAGTCAAAGAAAAAACATATATGAGTAATGCATCTGCTACTGAACAAGAACAAGGAAGGAAGTTTCTTAAATGATTGGAAAAGGTGGGAGCAGAGGACTCTGAACAAGATGATCACACAAGTTCAGATTTGATACGACAGTCTGCTCTCATTCTTACGTGGAGAACTTGAAATATAGTGGGTAGAACATGCTATATTCTTGTTAGATGAAAACATGTTAGAGGCAAGAGCTCTCTCTGTGGTGTGTGTGTGTGTGTGTGTGTGCGCGTGCGTGCGTGTGTGTGTGTGTGTGTGTGTGTGTTGTGTGCTTTATGCATTTGCAAGCTCTCTTCTTTCATTCATTCTTATTGGAAAAGAATAGTGTCCCAGGGTATAAGATAATAACAATTTCATAATACAAATTGTCTAGTGCAATGTAAGAAATGAATATTCTTTTCTCCATTAATGATAAAATGTACTTTGATTAAAACAAACAAATTCTTCATCTGCATTACATAAATAGTTAAGAGGTAATTAAGGAGAAGACTTTTTTCCTCCTAGGAAAATCAACTGCATATTTGGCAAGCTCAGCTTCCTGTCAAGAAGATGTCTTAACTCTCCAAGCACAAAATGTCTTAGAGGTAAACAGTCCTTTCATGACATGAAGATTGCGCTGGCATCAACATTGGTCCCTCCACAGACAGTGGGCCAGCTTAGCAAAGGCCTTTGGTATAGACAAACTTTTCATTACTGTCAATTACCATAATATTGTCCCTACAAAACTACAGAGTATTTTACAAAGTCCCAAATGCTTCAGGGCAAGAAAGTGAAGTGGGAATAAAAAGTAGAAAACAAATCACTCACTCTGTTTGAGAGTATGAAAGCATATGTCTGCAGGCTGTTTTTTAAACAAGTACCTTTAAAAGTAACTCCTTTCTTTTCCTAAACAAAATAGAATCTTTGATTTTGTGTGGAGGTGTGGGAAGTTTGTAGGTGAGTGGCATGAAGAACTGGGCAAAATTCTGTGTGCCAAATGGATAATTAGATACCTTGTTCACTTGAGCACAGAGCAAATAGATACAGTATGATATATACATTGAGTAAAATCCACTTGGATCTGGATATATATAAAATCTAAATAAACCATAAAGAGAGGTTCAGAAGTTCTCAAGAAGGAAAAGTCCTTCAGAGTCAGGTACACTTTGAGGTTAGGCTGACTCATTACCACAACTGTAGGACACAGACAAATCTTAGGTCTTCAGAACCTGGCTTTGATATGGAGACATCTCTATGTGCAAATTTGTCTACATAGTAAAATTTTCTGAATAAATCATCTCTGCTGTGTATTAAGATGCTAATCAATTATGCAGGCAGATTAAAGCTCTTACAAATGGACTTTGTTCACATGGATTACTCCATATTAATGAATTGAAACCAAGAAGTGGATGGCACAAAACAGTGGAAAAGTCCAAAGTAACTTGTATGTGGCTTTGTAATGTACATAGACAGAGATGATCAGACATTTGCATCATGCCTACTGAGAGAGACTGAGGCCCCAGGTCAGAGACCAAGATTGCAGAAGAAAAAGCTCAACTTCCTATAGAAAATTTATGTAAAAAAGATTTGATCTGAGTTTTATTTTTTTAATGTTATTTATTTGAGAAAGAGAAAGAGAGAGCTTGGGAGAGGGGCAGAGGGAGGGAGAGAGAGAATCTTAAGATGCTCCACTTTCAGTGCAGCTCGATCACATGACCCTGGGATCATGACCTGATCAAGAGTTGGAGACTGAGACACCCAGGTGCCCCTGTAAAATAGATTTTAGAACCAATCAGGCAAGATTTGAAAGCTTGATTACTACTGTTTGGTATAGTTACACAATCTTTCAGATCCCAGAAGCATAGTTTTCCCATGTGTGAAATTGGGATATTTCCAATGTTGTGGGATTTCCATGAGAAGCAAATACAAAAGCACATGCCTGACCCAGAGTAGTGTAATAGTCACTTTTATATGTCAACTTGGCAAGAATATAGTAGTCAGTTATTCAATCAAGTACAAACCTAAGTGTTATGAAGTTACTTTGTGGACATCTAGCATCTATGATCATACTAAGTAATGGAGGTTATCTTCCATAGCCTAGATGGAGTCTGACTCAAGATAGATAGAAAGAGGGAGACATAGAATCCAAACCAGGCTCCAGGCTCTGAGCTGTCAGCACAGAGCCCGACACGGGGCTCGAACACACGGACTGTGAGATCATGCCCCGAGTTGGATGCTCAATTGACTGAGCCACCCAGGTGCCCCAGCTGAAAAGATTTAAGAGCAGAACTGAGATTTCCCTGAGGAAGTGGAAATTCTGACCTTAGACGGCAGTGCCAGTCCCTGCCTGAGTTTCCATCCTAAGTTTTCTGTCTCTGTCTCTCTGATCTATTTATTAGGGTTCTTTCATAGAACCCTGACTGATACAAGTAGGAACCCCTAAATGTAACTTCTCATATAATTCAAATATGAGGACATGTATTTGAATATATAAATTCTGTGTTTCTATCACATTGTAGTGGTTGATAGAAGTAAATTTTTTTTCTTCTTCCTTACTTTCTGCTCACCTTACTATATTTCATTTATATATACTAAGGAGAAAGGAACTGTTTCTTAAAGTTCTCTCTAAGACTTTTTCTGTTAGTGCATTATTAGCATGGATTTACCTGTTAAAAAATAATCACCATATAGTCAGACAGCCTGGCTCTGAGGGGATCAGGAGCAAGGAAGTTTGATTTTCCTGACTGAGAAAGAGAAAGGAGGATCTGAGTGATAAGAATGTCAGCATCCATGCCAACGTGGAAGACCATTGGCCATGTGCCAGCCACCATTTTTGATAGTTAGCTAATAGCCATTCACTTATAGGATGTCACTAACCCTATCATTTCCATGTTTTAGGTGGGGGTCGGGGGCATAGAGTTTAAATTACTTGTCCTGGAATGTGGTGGAGCCACAGAAATCATGGCAAGGACGCTGTTCTACAGAACAATGAGGCTGTAGAATAGAAGCCACACATTCAGCGTCTTCTTATTTAGAAAGATGGGAGAGAGGCAGGCTATCTGGGCTGACAAGCACAAGCCCCTAAAACATGGAGTGTCCACAGGTGGCTTCTGTTGTGGAAGGAGAGAAAGCAAAAGCAGAGTGAGCCACGGTAGAGGAATGCTGAGCACAGGCCGGCTTGGCCATGCCCCAGGGTAGGGACCCTGTCTTGGACTCTTCCAGATCTTTAAAATTTAGCTCCATGCCTAGAGAATTGTATGTTCTTAAAATACCTGCCATGAATTGAATAGAAAGGTGAGGACAGCATTTTACCAAGAGCTGGCCTACGGATCATGACTGGAAGAGAAATCCAAAGCACATTCTTATTCACGGCTTGTGTAATTGAGGCCACAGTTATATAAGGTTGTCTAATTGATAAAATCCTCTCAAATATCTCAGACATTTTGTGAGTTCTTTAAGTTGACATCTCAGAAAACATTTCAGAAGACTCTGATGATGGATATGAGATATTTGAAATAAATGAGAAGATTTGATCATATTTGTACTGATTGAATTCCAATCCAGTTACTCAAATGTATATCACCCGGGTACAGTTCTCATATCACATTTCAAAGGGATTGGTGGTCTCCACCCAGTTCCCATTACATAAATCGCTTTAAATGAGAAAAGAGAAAAGAGGGGAAATCAAAAGTTAGGGTAGAAGCTTTCCTTTCAATTCTCAGGTTAAGAATTTTAGTAAACAGCATTAACTCTTTCAACACAGTATTAATATCATGGTGGGTAAGCTTAGGATGTAAGTGTACCAATTAATCAAACTGCCCTACTTCTGTGAATAAAAGATGTTTGTTTTTCTAAATATGTCAGTTGGATTAACACAATTTCTTAAATATAGAAAATTTGAAACATAAACCATCACTACCTCTATGACACTGCTTTTTTTTTTCCTGGAAGATTCCTGTTTAAAATATTATTGGCATGAAAATAACATCTTTTTTTTCCCCCTTAACTTCTTGCTCAAAGGAATCAATCAACAAAAATGTATAGAGTATCTAGATTCCAGATAATCATACTTTCTTTTTAAAAAATTATTTTAATGTGTTTTATTTATTTTTGAGAGACAGAGAGATAACGTGAGCAGGGGAGGGTCAGAGAGAGAGGGAGATACAGAATCTGAAGAAGGCTCCAGGCTCTGAGCTAGCTGTCAGCACAGAGCCTGACATGGGGCTCGAACTCACAAACTGTGAGATCATGACCTGAGCTGAAGCCAGACACTCAATGGACTGAGCCACCCAGGCTCCCCAATCATTCTGTCTTTCAGAAGGTGTAACTCTAACTAGGATTTCTCAACCTTGGCTCTGGTGATATTTGGGCTGAATAAATCTGTGTTGAGAGGATGGTCCTGAGTTTTGAATATTTAGCAACATTCCTGACCTCTACCCATTAATGCCAATACTACCCTTATCCCAGTGGTCACCATTAAAAATGTCTCCAGATATTGCCATGTATCTCTAAGTTGGGGGAAATCACTCTCAATTGAGAAACACTGCCTTAAATTCATGGAGTAGATTGTATGTCACAGTGTAGGCTATCTGTAACAAATGTTCCCTATCTTGTGGATTGAGACCATAAAATTTATTTATTTTTTGCTCTTATCAGAGTACAGTATGGGTCATTATGTCAGGAATAGGCCACATGTTCCAGGTTAGGGACTCTTCTATCTTCCAATTGCTGAGGCCACATTTCACTTGGCCAGGATTTAATCATGGGGACACACCTAAGTGCCATGAAGGCTGGGAAACATAATCTAGTTTCATGCCAAGGCAGGAAAGAAAAAAGGTTAGGTGAGTAATAGCCATTCTCTCTCAGACAGATTATAATAAAATAAAACCAAATCATGACAAACAGATCAATGCGATGGCGTTGGAAGATATCCTCATAAAATATGGTCAGAATGGTTTACTACCAATTAAGGAAGCCAATATATTTACTTATCTGGTCGTCAAACACATCATAAAGATATGAATGGGCAACCCCAAAGGCAGAGCCTCTGCTGAGGTCATTAGTGGGGGCTTGTGGGGGATTCAATGGGGACTTTTCTAGTTCAGTGTTCTCTGGATCTTTCAAGCCCATCCCAGACCTGTCAGGGTTGCACCAAAAGGGTGCCTCTGATCTGTTTCTGGGTTCACATGAAACTCAGGGAAACAATTAGGAAACAGGAACAAAAAAACCCATAGCTCTGATTTAGGAAAGTTAGCTAGAATGGCTGTTTCACACCAGTCCTGGGAAGGTGGTGGACGAGTGAGTCCAGATTCAGATTCTGGCTCCAGAAGCAGCTCTCCATGAGATCTTCAGAAATCTTAAGTTAAAAACAACCTCAGTTTTTTGATTTGTAAAAGGATAATGCTATGCTTTCCAGATTGTTCTTAAGATTAGTGGAACAAATGCATAGAAAACACCTAGCAAATGTAGTGCCTTTACACATCATTCTTTTTTTTTTTTTTTCAATTTAATTCTTGCTTTCCTGGAACCACAGATTATACTACCTGCAGGCTGACCAACAGACACACACAGACATTATCAGAAAGAGGAGGCAGCAGAGGGAAGCCAGAGTCAGGAACCAGAACAAAGAAAGTGAATAGAAACAGACTTGGAGACTTCAGCAGTTTAGTGGAGATTTATGGAATATTGGTTTTAAGCTTAAGTAAAGTCTAAGAAAGGAT
Organism: Suricata suricatta; assembly: GCF_006229205.1. Taxonomy (NCBI): domain Eukaryota; kingdom Metazoa; phylum Chordata; class Mammalia; order Carnivora; family Herpestidae; genus Suricata; species Suricata suricatta. Next base: position 16,560,800 of record NC_043704.1, on the reverse strand, counting down.
AACCTCAGAAGCTTTATCTGGTTTGTCTTTGGTTTGTTCACTATGTCCCTTTTTGGTTTAACCCTGTCCCCCCTAGAACACAAGCAGTGACAAGATGCTGAGATTGGTTTGTCGCGGATAATGTTAACAAGCACATTTTCTCTACAGAATTTTCTAATTCTGAATAGCCCCAAAGCAAAATTGTAGCAGTTATTTAAATCTTTTCATAGTGGTAGACTAACGAGTGCTACCACATACTGAATGTCTATAATCATCTTTATGATGTGTCTGTTGCCGTTCTTATAGCTCTTCAGGGCAGGGATTTGTCTGTTTACAGGTGTGGAGTCTGAGACCTAAAGAGATTGATTGGTCCAAGGCCACATTCCTGCGATTTGAATCCAGGTTTTCTGACATCAAAGCCTGCCTTTCTCTCTCTCAAAGGGGTTTTCTGCCTGTTCCAGGGCATACATGGTATTGCCTAAGGTCTGACGTTGCTCCAGTGCGTCTTCTTTTTACCGCCAACTTGTTCATGTCTGTGGTCTGCTTGTCCCATTACATGTCCTGGAAACCCTCACTAGTGGAGGCAAGGCTGACCCATGCAATTCTTTGGGAGGCTTAATTGCAACTCAGGCATGCCTCCTAAAATTTAAGCCATGAGAGCATCCGGCCTTTAAATAAGAGACACTGAGTATTTGCAGCAACTTAAATACAAGTGAACTTGGGGAAGAGAAAGGGAGGATTATGTGGAGTCTGACAGTGTCTGGGAGGGAATTTCCCATTTCACCATTAACTGTAGCACATAATCAAATTAGCCTTTCAGAACAATCGCTACTCCGTGGGGTGGTCCCATGGTGTACTGAGGTGCTTCAGAGATTTTAATTCTCCCTAACAGCTTCCCACAGTAAAACAGTTACTGAATTTGGGAGTCATTGGGAGTAATTCCAGTAGGCCTTGTTTATGCACAATCTTGCAGAAGCTTCTCAAAAACTAGTGGCTACAGATTGAGTCATTCTCTGCATTTAAAGTTGTGGATATGAGCAGAGATAGAAAACTGTACATCTGTCAGTGTTTCACACTTCATACAACCTCAAGATTTAAATTTCTTTTGAAAGGGCTTTTAGTAATTCAGATGGAGAAGGCTTCCAGATTTCAAGTGATTGTGTTTGGAAATTGCAAAGGAGGAGATTCCATGATTTTGTGGACTTACTGCTTTAACTTAACAACACTCCCCTTTTTGTATATATTCTGTAAGCCAGATGGTGAGGACAGGGACAAGGCCGCGTCTTGAGGGAAATCTACTGCACCTTGAGGGAGGTAATGATCAATTCCACGGCGAGCCCTGTGACTTGCCCAACTTGTCAGAAATTCCCCTTTTCCAAAAGCCATTTGTCAGGCTGACACTTCCCCTTGGAGCCACAACCATTTGGCCCTTTTCACTAGCTTCTTATCCATTGTGTTTGCTTTTAATTCATGCTCTGATATGAAATTCCAACCAAGACTCAGTTTCTCAAACCTGTAGGAACTTTGAGCATTTTTTTTTTTTTGCCATCCCAACCAGTCTGATAGAAAAGACCATATCCCCATCGTAGGGGGCTTCCAGAAAGAGGTAGGTGGATGGAGCGAAATACTGTATATCTATTCAATGTACTAAACCAAGGCCTACCATTTAACCTTGTTAAAGATTGAATTAATATTTTGAGAAAACATATCAGATACTATTGTGAGATACTGGTGAGAAAACCAATCCTGAAATCAAAACAAAACAAAACAAAAAACAAATTATATAGTAGGGTAAATATTAATTGCCCAAGAGGATTCACCATGTAACATCCTCAAGTAAGCCTTTCAAAAGCGGGTTCCATTAATGTCTTTACAGTTAGTGAGACTTTTAGGAAAGTGTCTCTTACATGAAATAAAGTAAAACTATGCAGTTCAACCTTTTTGAAGACATGAAGATTTTTGAAATATGGAGATTTTTGAAATATGATTTTTTTATTTTCAGCTGTTCAAAGCTTTCTCCATGTAATGCTCTGTCCCAGTCAAGGGGACAAGGTTTCTCCAGTTAAACAAGATATGCTGTTTTTGGAAATGATTAATCAAAATGCCAGTCCTCGTATCTTTCCAAGAGGCCATTGTCATTGGAAGATGCCACTATGCATAACATTCTAGGATTACCTGAAGAGCTAATTTAAAAGAAAACTCAGACATGTACTAGAGTTAATTTTAAAAGCCGCAGCTTTCCTTTCATTTTTCAATTATGAATTTATCGTAAATGAAACAATAGGTCCACTGTTTCATTCTGCCAATTGCCAGGAATTACGTTTGAAGGTCAGTAGGTCACTTAGAGATTATCTGGCCATTTATGTTGTAATTGCTATTCTGATTCCACCAGAACCCCAGCTATGCTGGGGAAAGAGATGAATAATTGTTCAGGGACACATATATGTATTCCTTTGATTATGTTAGAGACAAGAAGACAATAAGTGAGTCTGCTTTTACTTACGTTCAACAGCTTCTGTCTGTGCAATCAGAATTCGGAGAGTAGGCGTACAAGAAAGAGAGAATTGCCTGCATTCAAATTTGGAGCCTCGACAAACTCACTTGTAGACAGCATGGTCTCGCTTTTTTCACAGAACCAGACAGCCCCAATTTTCCTTCTGTCATTTGATTTCATGTCAAGTGGATAAATCCCTGTCAACATGTTCAGTGTAATATTTGATGTGTGAGTACTTCACGTTTCAGGTGGAGAGCTGAGATGTTCTCCAAAGTTCTGAGATTCTAACTAACAAGGAAAAGATACAAGGCCAATCTTCCTCCTCTTCCCTCAGGGTTCTGTGTGCTAAGGGACTTGAATAGCATCTGAACATAATGTGGTACCTGGGTGGCTTGGTTGGTTAAGCATCCAACTCTTGACTTCAGCTTAGGTCATGATTTCACATTTCCTGAGATCAGCCCTGCATTGGGCTCTACACTGCTTAGGATTCTCTCTCTCCTCTCTCTGTTCCCCTCCTGTTTGAGTGTGTGTATGCATGCTCTCTCTCTCTCACTCTCTCTCTCTCTCAAAATAATAAGCTTGAAAGAGTAATCTTTACATAATTGGGATTCCACGCCCCCCAACCAAGGAAAGGGAAGGAAACCAAAATAGAGGCAATGCTGGGCTCAAGCCTCCTGTGGTAGTGAAAATATTGCCTTAGAATGACTACTGCTAGTATAATTGAAGGAAAAAAACTTACATTCTTATGACTAAGGTATGCACAATTTGATTTATATTTAATTTCTGGCAATTGTTAGTTTCCAGTTTGGAATAGTCCCTCACTGTGGAAGCTGCCAGTTTGGAGAGGGATGTTTCAGAACTTCTATATTTCTTAATTTCATTGTAGGTGCCAAATAAAATGTTGGTTACATGAATAAATGAGTTAGTTTTCCAAGGAAGACACCAATTACTTTCAAATGTTTCCGCTTTCTTAAACAGATGTATGTACATTCAAGAAGGTAACAGAGAAGGAGGAAGAAAGGCAGAGAAATAGGGAGCAGCTGCGGGCTGAGCCAGGCACTTGCTTGAGAGGAACTTGCCAGGCATCTGGGAACTGGGAGACACACCCAGGCTTCGTATTTTTCCAAAGATTGGCAGAATGAGGCAGCAAACACTGTCTAAGAGTAAGTACTTCTTTCTAGTTTAAAAAGCATCGGAGACTATTATTTTTCCAGTGAAGTTCAGAAATGTTTATTTATTTCCTCCCTAATCAGTACCGGCAAAAAGCCCGGGACCGGGTAGCTAATATCATGCTGTGGCGGGGCCTCTTTCCAGGCAGCTAATTAATATTAGTTAACAGTGTTAGTGTACCCACAGCCATAAAGAAAATATTTTCCCCGTTGTGAAGTCATCTAATATTTTGTGTCAGCTCATACTATCCTATTTCCCCTGAATGTCATTCAAAGGGAACACTGTCAAAAAGAGCTAATTAACTTTATAAAAATGATTTTTTAAATCCAAAATTTGATGCCGTTTCCTAAGTAAGATCAATATAGAAACCCTACAAATGAAGCTGAGAGCTTATTCCTCATGAGCAAGTGACCTTATCAAGAAGGTGTTAAGGTTATTGGTTTCTGATTTTCACCAGCAGCTCAATCCAGGAAAATACCTGCCCTCCAGGAAGGCATCAGAATTAAAGATGTTGTATACTCACTTTTTGATAATTTGGATTCATTCTACACTTGCATAAACTTGGTTTTATCCATCTTCAATGGATTTAATAGTGTATTTTTATTTTAATTTATTTTATTTAAAATTTTCTAATGTTTATTTATTTTTGAGGCAGAGAGAGGGTGTGAGCATAGGAGAAGCAGAGGGAGAGAAAGACACAGAATCCAAAGGCAGGCTCCAGACTCTTGAGCTGTCAGCACAGAGCCTGACGCAGAGCTCGAACCTACAAACTGTGAGATCATGATCTGAGCTGAAGTTGGATGGTCAACCAACTGAGCAACCCAGGTGCCCCAATAATGGATTCTTAATAAGAGATATTAGATTCTGAAATTTTAAAGACTTCAGTCTTAAGATCCCAGACCATCTATAGAATGTGTTCCAAGCTCTTTTAGACATTTTGTACTTGATTATTGGCCTTAAGATATAAAGCTAATAGGTTAAAATAATAAATATATTTCTTTTAGAAGACCATGACCTCTTTGCATTTGTGTCTTTCTTCTAAAGACCCCTACTTCTGGCAAAGGCATACTCTTAGAAGAACAGAGAAATATGCTGATGTAGTGCCAAGAAGTCAAGACCTTTATTTATTTTTAAGTTATTTGAGCACCTGGCATGTACTGTTGTAGCATTTTCCCCTCTACCTTTATTTTATAGTAAAGTCTAATATATATATTTCTTGGGTTGCTTTTGGGAGTAGAGATTACATTTTCAAGTACCAGGGAAATCTCACTTCTCCACTGTGCAATTTCCTTCCAATCTGTTGTTTCTTATTTTCCCAGCTTGCAAGGTCTCTTTGCTATCTCATACTCTAATAGATTACTCAGGGCTCCATAGACATGGCCAGAGATTTATTTAAGCTTTCACATTTCTTCTCCTTTCTATTATTCAACTTCAAATTCTATGAAATTCGTCTCTTTCCAGCCCTAAATTGGCTATTTAAGATCACTTTTCTGAGTTGTCCCTGAAAGGTCATTTAGAGAAAAAAAGATGCTGTTCAGTCATGCCCTGGACCACCATCTCCCTGGGGACAGTAAACTGTGCCTTGAATGGGGACTAACTGGGAGAAGGGACCACAGGGTAAGAATCCTATTGGCAAATACAGCAAATAGGGATTATACTTGTGATGTTGTGACATAATAAGTAATATGCATATTTGTTCTTCTCCCCAGTTCCTAGCACAGACCTTCTCAAACCCTAGTGATGGGGGTAATATGGTTATCTTTGTTATAATATTTGGTCTCAATCCCTGCTTCCTGTTATAAGACTTTCTTAAAGAATCTCTGGAGTGATAAGAATGCCTTTTTGTATGCTAATGAGATGCTTGGTGCCTAGGGGCTCCTAGATAGCTTCCAGATGGTGGCCAGAGAGAGACCAACTATGTGATTAGAGGGCTGGAAACTTCAGCACCACCCTGAGACAACCAGAGGGGAGAGAAGATGAAGATTAATTTTATCAGTCATGCCTAGGGGTTGCAACTTCCACTGAAACCCCTAAATAAAAGGATTCTGAGAGCTTCTAGGTTGGTGAACACAGTGAGGTGGTAGGAGAGTGGTGCACCTGAGAAAGACATGGTGGCCTGTGCCCCTTTCCACATAGGTGGTCTTATGCATCTCTTCCGTTTGGCAGTTTCTGAGATGTATCCTTCATGATAAATTGATAAGAGTATGTAAAGCACTTTCCTGAGTTTGTGAGCCATTCTAGAAAATTACCAAACCTGAGAGGGTTTGTGTGAACCTCCAGTTTACAATCAATTGGTCAGAAGTAAGAGAAGCTCAGATCTGTGATGAACATCTCAGTGGGACCGAGTCCTTAACCTGTGGAATCTGTGCTAATCCCAGCAAGTTAATATCAGAAGAGAACTGAATTGTAGGACACCTAGTTGGTATCCAGGGATTGGAGAACAGGTTGGTGTGGAACCCAACCCCCCAACACATTTGGTGTCAGAGGTGAGTAAAAACCACAAGCCCATACTAGGCTTGTCTACACGTATGAACGAGGAGCAAGAGCTTCACCACTTCCCCTGAGTATTCCTTACTGCTATTCCTATTGGTTCTAAATATTGTCTGAGAATATTGCTCTTTAGGGAACTCAGTATGCTCATGGCATATCCCATATTCAGCAGCAGGCTTTTAAACAACATATTTCCAAGAAGGATGTTATTAACATAAAGCCGGGGTTCTCATTTGGGGGTGATATTGTCCCCTGAGGAATATTTTGCAATGTCTGGAGGTATTTTTGGTTGGATGGGTGCTTCTGGCAACCAGTGATAGGAGCCAGGACATGACTCCACATTCTGCAATATGCATGACAGTCTCCACTGTGGGATGATCTGGTCTCCAGTAGTGCTGATGTTGAGAAACTAAGACACGGGGTGGGACCCTCATCTCTTGGAGCCAGAAATTACACAAGACCTGGTTGAGAGGCAGGCAAAGATATTGCAAACAATAACGTTTAGATTTTATTTTCCTGACAAAATCAAACCTCGTAGGTCATCAAGGACTTAAGACCACAAACTAGCATTGCTACAGTAAATAGCTACCTGTTTCTAAATATTCGTTCTCATACACAAAGACAGCTGTCCATGAGCATGGTACTATATGCTTCAGCACAGGGACTACCCTGAAAACTTGTCTCCATAAGAGAAAAAGATAAAATGAAGCTTATCTTATCCCCAAGAGAAGCATGTGCTTTGAAAATAAGCTCTTTGAAAATGGTTCTTACCCCCCTTCTAAATCTTCTTGAGGCTACAGTGCAGAGCATTTTCTTGGAAGTTTCTTCTATCTGTCTCTCTTTATGCAACAGGCTCCTCAAATATAGGAAAAGCTACATTATTACATTGTTTTCCGAAGACTAAGGATTCTGAGGCTTTAACTGGTTTAACAGGAGTACACTTTGCATGTTTAGTTTCTCATAGCACTTTCTTGGGTCTGCCTAATTAGAGAAATCTCCAAGGGAGCTGGACAGCACCATTTGCTCAGTACAGCTGTGTGGCTCTCATCTACCTTATCCATAGGAGGCACAGAATTCAGTCTGCAGAACAGGGAGGAAGAAAATTAAACTATTATAAACTGCATTAGAACCACAAAACCACAGAGTCCTAATGAATCATAAAATCCAGGGAAATGGTCAAATAAAAAAATGGAATAGTATGGTCTTAAAAAATATTCTATAATTCTATGTCTTATTCCAGGTATTTACGACATGTATATACATTTCCATTGCAGTCAAACAGGATTTTTATTTATATGCTACAGCATCTTAATGGACTATGCAGTGATAACACAATTCTTTTGAAGCATCTTCCACTATAATTAATCTGAATGGCAATTGATTCACATGTATGTAGCTTCTAGTGCCATTAAGAGGATACAGGCTCCTTGCATTATGAAACTTGGGATGACCTTCACAGAAAAAGTGTTTGTTCAAGAGAAATATACCTTTCTGAATTCTGAATAAAGATTCTTTTTATAAATTATAGTCTTTTAAAATACAGGCTCTGAACACTGGGAGGAAGCACCTCATTCATATATTTATTTCTCTAAAGTAGGAAAGTCTCCAGCAATAATCAGAGAACATTTTGAGAGGTCGCAAAGACTCTCGTGCTTCAACTTTTAATTGGGTTGGTGGCAGAGGTAATTCAAGTAGGCTTGCCTTGGAGTCAGATGTCTCTATTCTTCCCTTTCTTTTTGGCTCTCGTTAATTTCTCCTCAGTTGAAATTCTTGTTTTTTATAGAATGGAAAGACCCTAAGAGACAACATTTGCATTTTACTTCTATGACTTGCTCTTTTAGTTTTGCTTCAGATAAAATTCTTCTTAAGCTTCTCTTAGAGAAAATTGTTCTGTGGTGCCAGCAGCTGGGACCGACTACTACTCCTCTGTGCCACAGATGACAGTACAGAAAGGACTGACATCGCTTTCCTGCACACAAGGCGCCTTGAGGTGCTTATACCTGAGAAGCAGTAAATGAGAGTTTTAGATCGGATGACCTCTTATGGGTAAGATCATCATGAAGCTAAGAGAGACGTAGGTGCTAATTCCGGGTTTGTCCTAATGTGCGTGGCTTTCAAAAAGTCACTTGGAAGTCAGTTGATTCCATCTCTGGAACTGGAATAATAAAATCTGATACAAATTGTCTTAGACTTCAAGGATTCCCTTGAAAGTAGGGCTTGAGGCCAAGGCTTGCATGCGGGTAGTTGAGTTGGGACTGTGATTTTGGAGAGAAGTAAGTATATGACAAGAGAGCAAAATAAGAAAGGAGGAAAAGGCAGCAGGATGCATTACTGAGTTGGCCAGCACTATGGTTAATTGGCACTTGACTCTGTGACCTTCTGAGAGCCTTCCGAATGGTATGTCAGACATGTCTCTTCAGGGGATGGAAGCATGATGTATTTGTCTCTACCTCTATCAGTTAAGAATGGTACTGGCTTGCATCCTGAATTGCTTGTTGCAGGTCAGAGAAGCCTTGGTAGGAAATGAGAGACGCATGGCACAGACCAAGGCGAGGAATTATCTGATTGCCCCAAAACCAGATTAGATCACTCTCTGACTCCTGTGCGTGACTTTTGCCCTCATCTCTGTGACTTTACTCATGCAGTTTTCCTGATGTGTCTTCTTCTTTGATTAAAGAATTCCTAATCTATTATTCAAGCCCAAGTCAAATATAGCTTCTCCACAAAAACATTCCTAAAGGTAGTAAACAACCACGCTTACCTCATTATATAGTTATGAGGATTAGGGGAAACACTTTTAAAGCACTTAGAATAGCCTAAGATACAGAGCTAGCCATCAATCATAACTGCTTTTCTAAAATTATTTCTTTCTGTGATTATTATGTCTGCTAGATTATTAAACACAATAAGGGCAGAAACTCTGGTTTAACCATTTATAAATGCCTCAAAAAAAATCCAGCACCTAGTAGATGTCTGTTATGGGTAGAATTGTGTCACCCAAACAAAAAGACATGTTGATGCTCTAGCCCCCGCTACCTGAAAATGTGACCTTTTGGGGAAATAGGGTATTTACAGAGTTAATCAAGCTGGAATGAAATCACTAGGGTGGGCCCTAATCCAGTATGACTGCTGTTCATATAAAAAGGAGAAATTTGGACACAGAGACAGACATCCATGGGGGAAGGATGATATGAAGACATAAGGAGAGTGTCACCAGTAAATCAAAGAATGACTGAGGTGACCAGAGGTTGGGAGAGAGGCTTGGAGAAGATTTTCCTTCACTGCTTTCAAAAGGAACCAAACCTATTGACATCTGGATTTCAGATTTCCAGACTCCAGAACTGTAAGATATAAATTTGTTATTCTAAGCCACTCAGTTTACAGGAAACTCATCTAGCACTTAATGAGTATTTGAATTAATTTGGATGTATAGGTGAATAGCTAAGAGCTGAACATGATTTTTTAATAGTGGTTCATCCTACATATCTTTTTAAGATCCAAATAAATTCTCTCAAGTTCTGTAGTTCTTTCCTGATCTTTCTGATGCAGGGAGAGCTCTCCTATTAGAAAACACGTAGCTCTTCTTTCATTTGATTACAAATATAGCTTTGTGAATCCTCTTGAACGGCTTGATAAGTCATCTTTTGAAATTTATGGTCCAAGAATATAAGTAAGTCTTTGTCCTTAATTGCAAACATGCTGTGTTCCCTACAGTGCTCAGCTTCATCTGGGGTACTTACTAAATGTTCTGAGTGTTAATTCATGCCCAGATCTGCTTCTCTAATAGTGTCCCTGTCTGGGTCCAAGGCTCTGCTCCCTTTCTTGGGTAGCATTCTAACATCAGCGTGATAAAGTGAAGGGGTTCCAGGGTGCTAATGCCTCTAATAACACATCGTTTCAGCACTTGTGGGATTGAAACAAAGGATTACCAGTATTTATATATGGTTACATGAAACATGCACATGGAATCATGCTGAGTCCGGACAGGCAGCTGACCACAGTGGCAGCCGGCCAGCAAGGAGACATACCTATGACTTAGACACACATGTGTGCAGCCCACATCAGGATTTCTTTAAACACTTGACTCAAATCTAATTGGTTCATAGCTGTTGTGCAAACAGATTACTACGTTCAGTACTTTTATTACCACCTCTTGTCCTAGCTTGCCTCACTAAGGACAACTAATAGAAATGTCTTATTTCAGTATGTGTTCATGGCTTGTGCAGACATTGTTTTTGGCACAATTGTCTCAAATGCTTTCATGAGAAATTCATGAAGGCAAATACTTATAGGCCTGAGTTCTCATAGTGGTTGATGCAAAATTGAACAATAACACTACTATATTCCATCATAAGACAGTAAACAGTTACTTTCTTTTTAAAAATTACTGACACCAAAGGGTAAAAATGACTTAATGATTATAGATGTATTAGAAAATTTTAATTAAATATGGTTTCATATTATAATTTGTTCTGATAGTTTCTAACATGTTTTCATGTGTAATTATAAAAATAAGCATAAAGCCATGCTGTTTTTAATCATTTGATGTTTATTTCAGCAAATTGTTTATTTTTATATTTTAATTATTATTATTATTTTTTAATATTTATTTAATTTTGATAGAGAGAGAGAGAGAGAGAGAGAGCGAGCAGGAGTGGGGGAGGAGCAGAGAGAGAGACACAGAATCCAAAGCAGGCTCCAGGCTCTGAGCCGTCAGCACAGAGCCCGATGTGGAACTCAAACCCACAAACCGTGAGATCATCCCCTGAGCTGAAGTTGGCAGCTTAACTGACTGTGCCACCCAGGTGCCCCTCAGCAAAGTGTTTAAAAACAATACCAACGTTTTCTTTTACTTGAATCAGCACAGCTCCTGTAGTATTTAACCAAGCCCAAAACTCATACAATGTCATTCTCCCCAAATAGTTCCTCATTTGGTTTTCTCCCAGAGAATTTCATACAAATATTTGGTATAGCAGTGACCTATTCTTGTTATACCTAAAAACAAGGTCCCCAATATCTAATAGAATGAAAAATATGAAATACAAACATTGGGGGAGGGAATGAATCTATTAAGGGACTAATTAGATTTAGCTTTATTTCATTTGATGGCAATTGACTATTGCAAGACCAGCTTGGTGTGTGATTACCATACTCTTGAATTTAGAGTGATCTGAGGTCTTGGTTAAAGCAGAGGACATGCTGGCCAGTGAAGTGTCGTTACAGGGCTTTGATTTTTCCTTTGTTATCTAACAGATGAACTCTAGTAATGGTAGGTACCTGCTTCATGGGAAAGGTATTCATACACCTGAAGTCACACGGGTGTGAGAATGCTGGTCTGCTTGGCTACATAAACCCAAGCTAGTACAGGCAGGACTTCACTGAGGAATGATACTCAGTAATATCAGAATACTTCCATGCTAGTTGTGGGAAGCTGTTGCCTTGAGCCCCTGGGAGCTCCTTCCCGCCCCTCCAACACTGTTCCAGCCTCCCCAGGAAACTGTGGGCCACTTACACTCCTTGAGTTCCATCCAGTTGAAGATGAATACCTAGTGGGCAGCTAGCCTCCTGCTTTAGCTCTGGGACAGACAGATCCATTCTTATTAGTCTATGCCATGCCTCCTGGTCATTAATTATTTTTGAATATCACACCTGGACATCAGCTAATAATTTGTTAGTTGAAACTCACTTATTCTCAAAAGGTCAGTGCATCTTGTGGTTTAAATCAACATTAATTCATTTTGGAAGACCTGTTTCTCTTCACAGGTATATTTCTTTCACTCCACTGAATCTTTCTAAATGGGAACATTTAAACACTCTGGATATTTTTTATTAAAATGTATGTCTTGATCCATAAGGGAAGAAAATCAATCTGATACAATTTTGTTCATTACTAGAAAAGGCCTTAAGTCATATTTTAGAAGTGTTTGTTGCCCTTTTACATTTAAACTATGGGGAAAAAAGATTTTAGTTCAAACTAGTTTTTGAAAGTATATGATTCGTCCATAACAGCATTAAGACTCAGGAACGAACCTTTCCTGATACCATCCTGTAACTTACTAATACATTTATATTAAGCTGGTGTATGTAACTTCTTACAGACTGTTTTAACAGAGCCTAAGATCAATGGTAAAATGTTTCAAGGTATAAGGATGAGGGCTTCCATGTAGCTAAGGGTAAAACTTTATCTTCCATATCTTTTTGGGAAGGAACACAATTGACTGCCATCCCCCCCTCCCTTTATTTGGGTAAAAACTAATTAATTGCAGGCATACAATTTTCCCTATTAAAAAAGGGCACTGTTAAAAGCAGTTTGTAAATTTGCATATTTGAAACCCAAGGAAGAGGTCCTTCCAAGATTTAAGTACTAAAAGTGTGTGAAGAGCTATAAACAAATTAAGGAGAAGGAGCTCACCCGCTAGGTGGGCTTGTCTGCTTCACCATGTAGAGTTATGTTGGCAGTATTAATTACACATATTATAAATATTATGTTCTAGAATTCTTTTTTTAAGTTTACATGGGTTTTGCCACTATATATTTCATATACTCTTCTTTGTCAAAATTTATGTCCTAGATTGAAATTTCTTAGAGTCTCACGATTGTATTCCTTGCCCTTTTGTTGAAAACTGTATTTCTTCACTTAGGAGTGTAGGAGCAGTTAACAAATATTGTTAACAATGGCTATGGTAATGACATTGAGGAAGAGGATGCTGATAAAAGTGGATAAAAACAGCACCTAGAAAGTCTAAATGGATGTGAGCATTTAGTTAAATTTCTCATTAGGAAGTCTTGGGAACCAATGCTTTATCACCTGCTACAGAAATGTCTTTCTTGCGTTAGTTAGAAAGTTGTAAAAATGTGTTCAGCACACACAAGGGCAAAAGGATGTGTTCAGAGGATGTCAGTATCTTAGCACATTTGTGACATAATCAGGGGGCATGCATGCCTCTGGGGGGTGATTCTGTCACATCCTAAGGCACGTGGACCGCCTTCCTTCTGCTTGTAATAATAGCAAGGCAATATGCTTCCTCAAGTCTTATCTATCTTCTTTTTCATCTGAAAAATTATTCATTCATTCAATCTAACTTTTATTGTCAGGTTATATATATAGCCAGACTCTATGCCTCTATGCTAGATTAGGCATACAAAAATAAGAATGCCACATTTTCTGCTACTTAGTGGATTTACATATTTCTGAATATAAGCTCTACCAGCAGGACATTCATTTTTCTTTCCTGCTTTTCCCTCCAACTCTGTCTGTCTTCTGCAGGGAATTATAATATCCTCATACCCGCTGCTTTCTTGGTTTATCAACAAAAAGCATTTTTGTCCTCTTGGCTTACAAAACAGGGAGTCTGGTTCTTTTTTTCTAAATATATTAATACAACTTCAACATATTATCCAACATCTTAAGCAACACAAACTCTAAGTAAAATAAAACCTTATAAATTCTAGATGCAGATTTGCTATAAAATCCAGATATAGATAGAGGATATCACAACAGGAGCAGAAAGTAGGGAAACCAGACATCTATTGGGTGTCAATACGAAATGTAGAGAATTACGTGCTGTTTCTTGACCTCCCACTTTTTCAAAGCTAGACCTCTTGATCAGAGCTGCTTTGAAGGATGAGAGAGCTGTGCATTCACACAGGATCCGACACGAAGAAGAACCCCATCCTTGGGTTTCATGTTCTGCTATTACCATCTTTAATATCATAATAATTTTTGGACAATGGGCCCACATTTTCACTTTGCACTGGTTCTGTGAATTATGTAGCAGGTCCTTCCCCTGATATACTGCTCTGGGGTCATGTTCATTCTTTCCCTGTCTGCCAAACAGTCTTGAAACCTGTAGTTGCTTTGATCATAGACAGCCTTAAACATTGAGGAACTGAGGAGTTTGGAATCCTGGGTACTGCAGTACTGAGGACTTGCAGCAACCCCTTTTGGAGTTACCTCTACTTGCCTTCTTTCCCCAGCCACTAACCAGCTCCATCAATCAGCGGAGATGGTAAGAACAGCAGCCAGTATGCTTATCAGAGACTGTATTCTGTTACTCCTGGCAATGTCCACGGAGACTCTCCCCTTTGGGAGAGATTTCTCTATCAGCCATTAGCCCCCATCCTTTGCACTTTCCTCCTTCCAAATCAGAACAACAGAGAGAGAGAGAGAGAGAGAGAGAAAAGAAAAAGAAAAACAAAAACCAAGAATAGAGAAGGCTAGGTCTCCTGCTCTGCTGCTCTGCAGTGAGCTCTGTCCAGCTGTGTGGTATTTTACTCCCAAATAGGTCCAAGTTTACTCCTGTTACCATGGCGATCAGTCACTCTCTACAAAGTCATTTTTACCTTTCCCTTTCTTCAACAGGAAATTTGCATTTTATAACTTCTCCTTGAAGCCTGCTCTTAACATTCCAACTCCACTTCTCTCATTGGATGAACAGACTTCCTTTTTTAAATTTAAAGAAACTTCACCTCTCTGTAATCGTTTACACTTGTTTTGTATATGATTTAATGTTTTTCTTTACTTTTATAGGAAGCTGTACCTTAAACTTCAACATAGTGAGGTCAAATATTTGGACTGCCCAAGATAAGAATTAACATAATTTGTATCAATAACACACTGATGTACTTAGCATATAATTTGATTTGCTATAAGGTTAAGACATGTAATAAAGAGATTACTAGAAGAAGGGATATTTCTTGAATTTTATTTATGGGGATGATATTTAAACCTATACAGCTATGGATCACCCCAATTAAAACAAGAGGGAAAAGAAACCTGGAGAGATAGTGTCCATGTTTCTTCCCCAGTATTTTATAGAGAGTGACAAGGAGGAGTCTATTTTTAATTTTTTGACTTCTTGTTGATAAAAATAGATGAACCTGAAGTTTAAAAGATGTTGTCATAGATGGTCTAAAAAAACGAATTCTTTTTCAATGACATAAACTTTTTCTTTATGGGGGTGGTTGCGGTCATTTTAACCAGTAATCATTGGGCAGGGATCTGAGGCAAATGTGGATTCAACATTCAATTTTCAAGACATTTTAGTTGAGTGACTACTGCTGAACCTGAGCTTTTGTGTTGGGATTCTTCTTGAACTGACCAAATTCAATTCCTACCCTAGTCCATTTTGTCCAGCAAGGATGTCAGAAAAGAAAAGAAAAAGGTCAAGAGTCAAGATAGGGAACAAGATTAAACCCAAATTGGCCTAAAGAAGAAGATCTCATTCCTGATTATACATTAGAATCATATTGAGAAACTTAAAAGCAAAAGCCAAGGAAACAATCCAATTCTCATTCCCTATTCTGGACCAAATGAGTCATACACTCTGGAGGACAGCTTGAGAAAGCCTATTATAAACTCTGCAGATGATTCTTGGAAGTCAGTGTTCACCTACAGGGCAGTGGTCTCAAACTCCAGTCAACATTGGAATCACCTGAAGCATTCATTAAACCACACATTGTTGAACCCCAGCCCAAATGAATGTAATTAAGTAGGCTTGGGATAGGGCTTAGAATTTGTCGTTAACAAGTCTCCAGGTGTTGCTGGGGCTGTTAGTCATGGAGCCTCCTCTTCCAGAACCAGTGTTACATAAAAAGCAGGAGGCTGTCCCAAGGGAATACTATTTCACCCAGGACTAGAAGGACATGTGGATGAAGAGAAAGCAGGTCACTGGGGAGGGCTTTGGGCATATGGCTTGTGAAAAGACCTAGGTCAAAAAAGAGCACTTGAGAAATTGAAAAAAAGGTCTGTATTTTGCTTGGAACACAGAAAGCAATGTGTAGCATGTTTAGAGTTATATACAATTGAAGTGGCAAGCAGGAAACAGATCTTGAGTGATGTGGTAAACCATAGTAAGGAGTTTGTACCTTACCTTGTGGGAAAATGGTAAGCTGTTGAAAGACATTAAGTAGAGGATGACACAATCTGATCCTCATTTTGGAAAGTTAATTCAGGTTACAGAGTTGGGTTAGAGGCTCTTGCATTAATGCTGATGGCGGAGTGGATGAAAAGAAGTAAACAGATTGACGCCATAGAACTTTAAGATTATGTGGTGCTGGGTGGAGGAGAAGTCAAGGGTGACTTCTCTTTGAGCTTGGAAAACTCAGTATAGGGTGGTACCTCCATCATAATGTGGAACAAAGAAATTGGGTCAGTGGAATACAAGCAATGCAAATTTTAGGTCCCTTGTGTGTAAAAGAGGAGTAAACATCTAAATCATGGGGTCATTGTAGGATTAAATGGGTACTTGAAACACAACCCAGCCTGTAAATTCTCCTACCTTCTGACTTTCCAATTTAACCTTCTTTCTTTGTCCCAACTAAGGAAAAGCACAGATCTTCAGGCACAGACTTTTGTGTTTTTATAAATGGTCTACAGTAGCGTTCCACTCTTCCACTCCTAAAGCATATATACTGTTAATCCTATTAAGACGATGGAAACCGAAGGTGCTACTACTACCATCTGGAATCAAAACACACAGGGTAAGGACAATTCTTTATTTTCTCATGTTGCCAGTTTTTGCAAAATTAAAATGTCCAAAGTGGTTTTCAGGAAATATTTGAAGTGACACTTCATAAGAGCAGTCGATTGTGTTGTGGGTATACTGAGATCCCTTTATGAAAGATATTTGATGGACAAGCTAATGTCTGCTTCATATACTGACTCTTATCAGGACTTTTCTTTGTGTACTTAAGCTTCAGAGGAAATTATCTGACCTGGGATGGAACAAATCCATCCAATAACCAACGATGTTTTACTAGGGTTTTACTCTACACATGCTCTGTCAACAATGCAATCTGTTGACTGTTGTTCTATCTTGTTTTGTTGCCTGCACTGAAGTGTGATGAAAATGGAACTCCAGTTTTTCAAGTTTGTCGCTGGTAGGTGTGTGCATTGTTAGGAAGCAGAGATGGTTTCGCAGGTGGTAATCCTTGACCTAGAGCTTGAACTTCAATGAAACATTTGCTGGATTGGCCATTTCTGGGAAATTGTTGACCCTGTGCTTTGTCATTTGCTCCTCTACCATCTTTATTTCTTATTAAGCAAGAGGATTTTTTAGAGAAAAGGGAATTAGAGTAATTCAGAATTATTTGGAAAAATATTTTAAAGTCTTGTAAGGATGCAGGTCTGAATCAAACTGACTCCATGACAGGCTTCCCCTCTGACCTTGGAGGCCTAGGTGTGGGTTTCTCAGAATCATTAGACAATAAAAGGGCACACACTGCCCAAGGCAGGAGGGACCACCCTTGTAACACTCAATCAGGAAAGGCCAGCTAACACCTTTAACATTTCTAAGGACAGGCCTAGAGATAGAAACTATAGATAATCACTTATTGCTTAAGACTAGTTACACCCTACGTGAGGGTCCTGGGTCCACCCTGTCATTGGTTAATACTCTAAATGTTGTGATTGGGTCACTGTACCTGTGTCACAATTTCCTGTAACTCCCCCTCCCCAAACCCCATAAAGGCCCTACCCTGCCTTTGTCTGGGGCTCTCAGCATGGATCCACTGTGCTGGTGAAGTCTGTGAGCCTGAGCTTATAAACCCATAATAATAAAGCCCTTTGCTTTTGCATGCATGAGTTGGTCTCCCCGGTGGTCTCTGGTTTTTGGGGACAATAATGAACTCTTGGGCATAACAGTCTTTTTCCTTGAAATATTCCATTTTTAATTATGAGATAATACCCTTAAAATAAGCCTTTCTGGTACTATCACAAATCGGCCATCTGACTGAGAAGAAGGTAAGTGGAGCTTAAGATAGTTCCTAAAAAGAAGTGGAAATGTTCTATTTTCCTAATTCATTAAAAATTACTTTTACAAAGGTGACATGTTTATTTTTAATCCCCAAAGCAATAGCCATTTTTACACTTTATTTATGGTTAGAAAAACATGTCGGATTTCCTTGACTCACATGACATGCTTGTGACATATCAG
This sequence comes from Suricata suricatta, assembly GCF_006229205.1. Lineage (NCBI taxonomy): Eukaryota > Metazoa > Chordata > Mammalia > Carnivora > Herpestidae > Suricata > Suricata suricatta. Next base: position 16,542,731 of record NC_043704.1, on the reverse strand, counting down.
ACTGTTTTCTCCTTTGTTATGAATGACTGTGTGTTAGGGGATTTATGATTTTCAATGATATTATTTATTTCTATGATGATTGGACTATCATTCCAGATTTTGTCCTTTCCTGCCATGGATGTATGCTCTGTATGTGATCCCAGCGAATGTGGTTCCCTTTACCACCCATAAAAAGTGAAGTCTAGGCCTCTTCAAGAGGTATGCAAGAAACTACACAAGGGAAGACTTGATGTTCATAAATATGTTACATGAGCCCAAATGAATATTTTCTATTCAGTATCCTTTCTCTCGACAACTTAGGGGCTGAGTGCCTATTCTTAAAGTTCTACTAACTTGCCTTGATAATCTTTTTAAAGATGCAGCCTCATAAAAAGTGGAATAACTTTTGCTGGAGGTATCTAACTGATGAAGATAAGCACTAATTAGTGAGAATTTATAGCTTATTGGACTATGACCTACACAATACAAGTACAATGAAAAAGAAGAGCCCATGCATGGATCTTTCCTTAGAGCACCAAATACTGTGAAATAGTTGAATTGCACTTCAGCTTTGGCACTAATTTCCTTTGTGGTCTTAGGTTACCAAATTTCCATGACCTCAAATTTACTCATCTGCAAAACTGGGCTAAATATATCTATATCATAAGTAGATATTACCTTTAATTAGGAGGACTCAATGAGGTAGAATATGTAGACAGTTTAGTAGGTGCTAGCTTAAATCTGTGTACTTTCAAACTAGTAAATGGTATATGAAATGTCCTGAAGCTTACTTGTAGGGAATACCATATTTAGCAACACCACTCCTTTCAACCATGGGCATGAGAATATAAGGAGCCTTTATTTAAGATTTACATATTTGGCTTTCAGCTAAACTTACCCATCTTATACATGCTTATCAATTATTTTATAATAATGTTATTGGCATACTTGCAAACATACTGACATAGAAAAATTCAGGGCATTAGACAAGTCAGGAAAACACATACATTCTGAAAATAAAGTAGGTGCTATTGTCTGAATTGTTCACATAGCCAAATGCCCCAGAGGTTGCCTAAGGCTTCATTTCACTTTGCTAGGGGATAGGGGAACAAGCCGCTCAGGAGAATTATTGTGTGTCCCTTGTGAGCTCAGCCTCTTGTCGCTTGGTTTCAAACCAGGAAACTTGTTTCTGACTTTTAGATATTGTTTTTAATTATATAAGAAGCATCTTATAGATTTCCTATCCATCTTAATAATGCATTTCAATATTTGTAACAAAACCACTATTGCGTCTGTCACATCTGCCTCACATTTGACACCCTGGCGAGTAAGGGAAAATGATTAGAGACTATGTTTATGTGAAAGTAATACCAGGAGAGGGGATCTGATTCATCTGCATGCATTATTTCTTCCCATACCTGAAATTATGCTAGCTCTCACTTCAGATTATAGATCTACCACAGTCTCATCTGGAATAGCCAAGCAATGCAAAAGAAGTATTTAAAAAAAAGAAAAACAGGGACACCTGGGTGGCTCGGTGGGTTAAGCATCTGACCCTTGATTTGAGCTCAGGTTGCGATCTTGTGGTCATGAGATCGAGGACCTCATTGGACTCTGGGTTGAGCTTGGAGCCTGGCTGGGATTCCCTCTCTCCTTCTCCCTTTGCCTGTACCTGACTCACATTCTCTCTCTCTCTCTCTCTCGGTTTCTCTCAACACTAAATAAATAAGCTTTAAAAAACATGAAATCTCACTCCCAGGTATGATATTGATAAACATTTTTGGTGAGCATTCTTTCAGATCTCTCTTTATATGTACACATGTGTATACCCCTCTGTATGCACATACATGTACACAGTTTGCACACAAGGGGTTCAAACTATGCGCTTTTTTGTAACACGTCCCTTTCTTTTTTCCTTTCTTTCTCCTTGACTCCCTCCCTCCGTGTGTTCCTTCTTCTCTTCCACCCCACTTTTCTTTCCTTCCTTCCTTCCTTCCTTCCTTCCTTCCTTCCTTCCTTCTCTCTCTCTCTCTTTTCTGTTCAGGTACAGGAGTTAATTATATACCTCCTCCATGGCATAATGAGATTACTATCCTTAGTCCATACAATACTTTACAGATCTGTGTGCCATCGTATCCCTGTTCCCCACCCGATTACTGTCTTCCCAGCCCAGGCTGGTGACCATCTTATTTGTATCTGGAAAATGCCTGTAGTTGTTTTGTTTGCTTATATTTTTAACTTGTATGAATGATAGTGTTTTGTTCTGCAGATATCCTTCTTTTTCTTTTTTTGCTTAGCACTATCTTTGCTCTTATGTGTGTACCTAATCTATTGTTTCTAGTTGCCTTTTGGGCCATGGGTAAAATCGTCTATTCATTCCACAGGGATGGGCATTTGGTTACCGCCAGCTCACTGATCCTTACACAGTGCTGCAGCAAATATTGTCTTAGAGGCTCCCTGATAGGTTTGTGAGAAAACTTGTTTGGGCTGCATACCAGGAAAAGAATTGCTGAGTCAGAGTTTATACTTAATTTGACTTATTGTGCCAAATTACTCTCCATCAACATTAGTAATTCTGATGTCAATAAAGACTCTGGCCTTGCTACACAAAACTCAGAAGGTCAGGAGGGGGACAGCCACGTGAAATGAAGTGTCAACCCTCTGTGAGGCCCTTAGGATTAGAGGCAAGTTACTCTAACTGGCTTATTGCATGGCTGCCCTAGGCTGGGAGACAGCAACCTGGGAAACCCATTGAACCCATTTGTATTGAAGGTTTAACTTGGTTTTTTCTCAAATTTGGGCAAAGATTTCCCTATAGGTAAGGTCATAGATTTGAAACTTTTTTTTTTTAATCGCAATGGCATGGATTGCTTCCTCAGTGATGCATATAACTTGTTTTCCTTATAATGGCTCCAGAAAATTCTCTTGCATTTCCATTTACTTTGCTTCATTTTATCTACCCTTTAGTAGTACACATTGAGGATTAATTTTGGTTTTTCAATCTTATAAACAATGCTGCAGTGAATATCCTGACTCATATAAATTCTTATACACTTGATTGTTTTTCTCCTTAGTGTAAGATTCTAGATGTGAAATTGCTCCAGTAAAAGCCATATACATTTTATGTTTTGCGTTGTCAGATTTCCCTATGAAAACGTTGTATATTTTTATATAGCTTCCCACACAATGTATGAAAGTATCAATTTCCTCCATTCTTAACAATGCTGAATTTGGGGCACCTGGGTGGCTCAGTCAGTTAAGCATCTGACTTCGGCTCAGATCATGATCTCATAACTAGTGATTTCAAACCCCACATAGCCTCTGTGCTGACAATTCAGAGCTCGGAGCCTGCTTTGGATTCTGTGTCTCCCTCTTTCCCTGTCTCTCCCCCACGCACACTCTGTCTCTCCTTCAAAAATAAACATTAAAAAAATAATGCTGAATTTATCAATTTCTAATAATCTGATTTTAGATAGTTTTTATAGTTATTCTTTCATTTGAGTGAAGATGAATATTTTAAATTATTTTTTTATGGTTTTTATTTATTTTTGAGAGACAGAGACAGTGAGAGCAGGGGAGGGTCAGAGAGAGAGGGGGACACAGAATCCGAAGCAGGCTCCAGGCTCTGAGCTAGCCGTCAGCACAGAGCCTGACGCGGGGCTCGAACCCATGAACCGTGAGATCTGACCTGAGCCGAAGCCGGCGCTTAACCGACTGAGCCACCCAGGCGCCCCAAGATGAATATTTTAAATATATTATTTGCCTTTCTATAAATTTGTGTCTTTTGCAAATATTTCTATTAGTATAATTTGTATTCTCATTTTTTTATAAGATCTCCATGAGGGCAAAAGCTGTGTCAGTATCATTGACCTTAACTTCTCCTTTTCTAGCACTTAGTAGCTGTTTGATAAATATTTGTTGAATAAACATTAAAATTTGTCTTATATTTTGCAGCTTTTATTGTTTGCTTTTAATTTTCATTTCTTCTACAGATGTGTATATCAATGTATCTTTATCCTATGAATTTTGGCTATCACACATTCTTAGTCTTCCTGTTGCCTAGTTTATTATGGTACTTTTATGGTTTTATTTTTTAATAGATTTTTCCAATGCACGTGTAATGAATTTGCCAAGATTAGTGAAATAGGGGTCTTGGTTTACATTTCCCAACTACTTCTATTGACTAGTCCATCTTTTACATATAATGACACATTTATCTTATGCTGAGTTCCTATGCACATTTGAGTTTAATTAAGACTTCTCTATTCACTTTCACTAATCTGTTAAAGGCTATATTGCTCATAATTGTAATTTGATTTACTTTGAAGTCTTGATATAGTCACATGGTTCAAAACTGAGAAGGTACCAGAGCATACAGGAAAATGTTTCTTCTATATATTACGTCACCAATCAAGCCCTATGAGTCAACAACTGGGCCCCTGAGCATCCTTTTTTAAAAACTAGCATATTACAAGGATTGTTCTGCATCCTACCTTTTTAAAAGCTTAATAGTAAATCACATTATGTCAGCACAAATGGAGTTTCTTCAACTGTTGCATTACATGATGAAACATGCTATATTTAAGCAGTTTTATACTGATGGATGTTTAGGTTTTCCAAACTTTTGCTGTTACAACACCGAAATCAATAACCTTATACAAACTTCTCTTTGCACGTGTGAGTATATGGGAGGCATATTTCCTAGAAATGCAATTACTAGGTCAAGGGTTAATGCATTTGTATTTCTGACAGATATTGACAAATTGCCCTCCATAAAGGTTGTACCAATTTTTATTTCTACCAATAATGGATGAGAATGTCTACTCTCCATCCGCTTATACACATGCAATGTGTGTTATTTAGTAGTATTAAATCTTTTACTTAGGCTATTTTTAAATCCCCTTAAATAAGTAAATAGCAGCTTTTTCAGAAATTTATGGGCTGTGAGATACTTCTATTTCATGAAACATATCAGACATAGGAAATCTCTTGTTTTCTTATTGTAATTTAAATATGTACTCATTTGACTATCTGTAGTTTATTTGCCTGCTTTATAAGATTCATAGATCTAAGGATTAAATATAGAATGTCCGTTGCTTAATTCTATCTCACACACCTACTTTATTATTTTTGGTAATGCTGTGTTTGAAATTTTGTGCATTTCAACTCTAAGATCATACAGATATATTTTAGTATATTAGAATGGAGTGCAAAAAAGTTATAAATCAAAGACCTTCCCAAGTAGTCTATATATATATATATATATATATATATATATATATATATATACACTTTTTTTTTGTTTTGTTTTTTGTTTTTTGTTTCCAAGGGTACTTTGTAGCTCACAACGAGAAAGAGTTCATACAGGAAAAACAAAACAGACAAACAAGTCCTGAAATAAATCCTACTCTGGTCAAGACAGAATTTGGCTTATGGTTTTAATAAATATTATCAAAGTTGCAACAGAACAAAAACATAATTAACCATGTCACAATTCAGAAATAATCCCCTCTTCTTCAAAAATTTCTAGTCATTTTAAGATGTGTAATTGCTTTCTTAAAAGTTTTTTCTAACAAAATAACAGCGTAATCATTTTGTAAACAGAGGCTAGCCTAAATACTCACTGCTATGAGTATTTTAACCTATTAAAAAGCTGAGAATAAACTTGGTGCTTCAGTTTCACTTTTAAAAAGTTACCTCCTTTTATGTTTTGTTTTCCTATCAAGGTGTATCCTACACCTAGAAAAGTTTAAAAAGTGCATCTCTTAGGGTGCCTGGGTGGTTCAATCAGTTGAGCGTCTGACTTTGGCTCAGGTCATGATCTTACAGTTTGTGGGTTCAAGCTCTGTGTCAGGCTCTGTGCTGGCAGCTCAGAGCCTGGAGCCTGCTTCAGATTCTGTGTGTCCCTCTCTTTCTGTCCCTCCTGTGCTCATGATCTCTCTGTCTGTCTCTCAAAAATAATAAATAAATGTTAAAAAAAAATAAAGTGCCTCTCTTAAGGTTGACTCTGTGTACTCTGGGCAGTCACCTCTCAGGACTAGAACATTCCCTATACTCCGTAGTGTCTGCCTGCCTGCCTTTCCAATTTATACCTCCCCATCCCAGAGGTAACCCCTTGCTTTGTCTTCTGTAACAAATGATCCCAGACTTAGTGGTTTCAGGTAACAAAAATTTATTCTTTTATAGTTTTCAAGGCCAGAAGTCCAAAATTAAGGCATCAGCAAGAGTGTGCCCCTTCTGAACATTCTAGAAGAGGGTCCTTTCTTGGTTCTTCCAATTTCTGGGGGCTGCTGGCATTCCTTGGCTTGTGGCTGTATCAGACCAGTCTCTACCTCCATCCCCCCTGGTCTTCTTCTCTGTCACTCCTCTGTATGTCTCCCCCACCATATGTCTCTTATATGACCCTTATCATTGGATGCATAGTCCATTTGGATAATTTAGGATGAATCTCCTCTCAAGATCTTTAATTATGTATGTAAAGGCTCTTTTTTCCAAAGAAGGTCACATTCACAGGTTCTGGAAGTTAGGATGTGGCCATGGTGTGGGTATGGGTGTGGGTATGTTCTTGAACTTCATATAAATGGAACTATAACTATGTCCTTCTTAGTGTCTGAATTCATTTCTTGTTTTGTGTATTAAAAGGAATTCTGCACAGAAAAGGCTTCTGGAGTATCTCTCCAGTTAATTTAGTTCCTTGTAAGATGAAAAGGGCCTGAGCAGAACAGCAATGACTATCCACGGCTGATAAAATCTGGCAATTTCCAAGACAGACTTGGCAGCTTGGTCTTCCCATGCTACAGCGAAAATCCTACCTCTGATCCAGGACCTAAGGGTCCTCAGTTCTAAGAGAATTGGTGTATAGGAGATGAACCCACTTCCACTGAAACTTCAGATAAGAGTACCTCTGAAGGAATCAATTGAACTCTAGCCTCGCTTTGAATAACAATGTCCTCAAACTCACAAATAGAAGAGACGCTTTCTTAGCTCTAGATTCAGTTATTTTCATTCACCTGAGATTCATTGTAATGCATTTGTTTCCTCCTCTGTAATGAATGGATATTGCCTCCCTAAAATTTAAATTTCGTTTCAAATACATATTTATGATATCATTGTCTGTTGCTCAAGCAGGCGATTTTAAAATGATCTATAAGTATAACCAGGCAAATTCACTGCTGAAAATGAGTTCTGTGAAGATATTTCTCATTAATCTTGGGAACATTGCAGGTGTGTTTATTAATACAGAAGCTTCTGTGTTAGAATCCTGTGATCCTTTCTGACATATTAAGCCATTTTTAATTTGCTGTTATCATTGAAAGCCTCTCTTTTTCAAAGATATTAGATAGCTCTAGGGTATTAAGCAACAGTGATTTGGGGGTGTAAGGAAGAAGGGGAGGAGGTATTAATCTTATGCAAATGTCTATCTGATTTTCAAAGGATCCAGGCACCACCACAAACAGGAAGATCCATGGACTATCTGGGGGGAAGATAATTTCCTGTTTGTTTAATTGATCCTCTGTAACTTTTCTCTTGGCAGGTATAGCTCACTAATGGAATTTGCACAGTTCAATCATTATTAGAAATGTCAGTGTGACATTTGATTAAGTCAGTCTATTTATATTTGGAACACAAATCATGTGTTTATTCTAACAACATAATTAATTACTATTCTCCCTTTTTAGTTTTCAATATATTTAGAGATTCCCTTAACATTTCCATCTTCAGCCTATGGGTGCCATATATCTCTTTGTAGGCTGGGTCCATGCCAATGTGGTATTGTAAGGACACAGGACTGAGCTTCGAGTTTCCCCTCTGACCTTGGAGGCCTAGGTGTCAGTTTCTCAGAATCATTAGACAATAGAAGGGCACACATTGCCCAAGGCAGGAGGGACCACCCTTGTAACACCCAATCAGGAAAGGCCAGCTAACTCCCTTAACATTTCTAAGGGCAGGCCTAGAAGGTTAATCACACCCTACGGTGAGGGTCCTGGGCCCACTCTGTAATTGGTCAATACTCTAAATGTAGTGATTGGCTCCCACCAACAGTAACAATGTATGGTTAAAGTTACTGCCAATAATGATAGGCTATAATGATTGGACCCCTGTACCTATGTCACAATTTCCTATAAGTCCCCCTTCCCAAACCCATAAAGGCCCTGCCCCACCTTTTTTCAGGGCTCTCAGCATGGATCCACTGTACCGAGAAAGTTTGTGAGCCCGAGTTTAGGCCTGTCCAGCCTAAGCCCATAATAATAAAGCCCTTTGCTTTTGAATGCATGACTCGGTCTCCCTGGCGGTTTCTGGTTTTGGGGGATGATATAATCTTGGGCTTAACAGTATTATAGCCTGATAGGTAGAGCACTAGGAATTCGTATCAATTTTATTACTGGTTTCATTTAAATTGTAATAAGTTATGCATTTCTTTAGTGATTTCTAATGCTGGCACTTGAGCGCCAGGTTTTATGGTCCTCTTCATTTTAGGGCCACCCATTTTGGTCCTCCTTTTCCCTAGGCTCCTAAGAGAAATCACTTCTTCAACACTATCCCTTCTTTCAGCAGAATTTACCAGTTTGAGACAATATAATTAGTTTTATCCACTTGTTTGTTTATTTTTTTTTCATTTAATCCTTTGTTAGCTCATTCAGTCATCTAACAAATAATTGTAGATAATAATGATACAGCAGTGAACAAAAGGCCATCTCTACCTTCTTGAGCTTACCTTGCAGTGAAGGGAGACCAACACCAAAACAGCCACGTGTGTACAATAGCAATGATGCCATGGTGTGAAATGTAGCAGGATCAGGAGTTTGGAGGGGTGAGTTGTTATGAGAACAGTTATTTTGTTATATAAAGTGGTTAAGATAGTCTTTGCAAAAAGATGATATTGGGGTAGACACCTGAAGGCAATGAAAAAGAAAGCTGTATAGTTATTCTTCTCCAAGATATTCAGCCAGAGGATGAGCAAGCCTAGAAGGCTTAGAGCAGGAACATGCCTAACTAGCATGGAAAGCTAGGAGGCCAATGAACACAGGTGAGATAGGGATGGAGCTAACTCAGAACTGGTGGAGGTCAGATCATGTAGGGCCTTGTAGATCACAGGAAGCACTAGGTTTTACTTTGAACTAGAAACCCATTGGAAGTGACCATGTCAAACTTTACCTGAGCCCTGTGTTCTTGGGGATCAGTGATGGTTAAAGAAATCCACCCACCTTTGTGGCTCACTGCAAAGAAATACCCTCCCCTGATGACTTAGGTAAGGCTTAGGGATGATGTCCTTGTTTACTCAGGGTAAGATGGGACACTGACCCTCTGCATTCCCATTCCTTGTCTCAAATGATCAACAGAACCGTTTATCCCCAGTGACCAATTATAATAAAATGCATGTTAATTTGACTTGACCAAACTTTAGTTAAGTGTCTTTCTCCTTCACAGGATCCTGAAAGTGAGTCACCCCTCAGGTTAAACAAACACTTCAATTTAGAACATCTACCCCATTATGACCTCCATTGCCCAACTGTCCAATCAGACCATGTGCTCATCCATTCTACCACACTTGTTTCTTCCTGGTTCACTCCTCTTCCTAAAAGACAATCCCACTTCTGTTTGATCTTTGGATTTGTATGCAGACCTCATGGTCTGAGCTTTCTTCCTACTCCAGCAGCTCCATTCCATTACTGCAACAATCTTTTTGAATAAAGTCTCTCCTAAAGTCCGGGTATGTTATTTAATTTTTATTCTTTCCTATTTGAAAAGAGAAAAAACATAGATAGTAGAGGCTTATTCTGAGTGTTAAGTGAAGAAAAGCATGTAGAAAATATGGAGAAGAACAAGGAAGAGATTGGGAAAATTAGTATTTATTTACATGCCAATGAACTTTGATTGTTCATAAAACCTCATAGTTTGGTAAGACCTGGTCCTGTCCACAGGCAAATTTGGTCCTTGAAAATCCAATCTTTGGGTAAATGAAGATTGATGGGAAGAACAGGCAAGCTGGATGACATGCTCATGTAAGTTTTTTTTTTATTTGTTTGTTTTTGATTTTTTGGTTTTTGCCATATCTGAAGTAGATTTTATCAGTGGGAGGGCCCAGGCAATGATGAAAGTTGACATAAATCATGAATGTCCAGTTTAGGAGATTCATCTTATTTGCCAATTTCTTTACTCAACTCCTATTTGCTCTGTGCCTGTTTTATGGATAATATTCTGGATTCTAGAATACTGCAGTGAAAGATGACACATGTCTTTGGGGGGTTTGCATTATAATTGTGGGATGCATATGGATTTTAAATGATCAATTTAAAAGCAGTATAGAGGGACACCTTGGTGGCTCAGTCGATTGAGCATCCGACTTTAGCTCAGGTCATGATCTCGCGGTTCGTGGGTTGGAGCCCTGTGTTGGGCTCTGTGCTGGCAGCTCAGAGCCTGGAGCCTTCTTCTGATTCTGTGTGTCCCTCTCTCTCTCTGTCCCTCCCCTGCTCATAAACTGTCTCTCAAAAATAAATAATAATAAAATAAAAGCAGTATAGATATGGCAAGAAGGAAATGAGGCTATAAGATAATATCTAGGGAGGATGGGAGCCAAGTTTAAATTGGATGGTTCGGGAGATCCTCTGTGAGGTTGTGATAGAATCTAAGAAGGATAGGATCTAAGAAGCAGTGGGAACAGTTAGCACGAAAGTCTTGAAGACCCAATAACTGGGCACAAATCCAGAAATAGAGAGTAGGTTCTCTGTGGCTCATCTGGACGGCAGTGTTTGGTGGGAGCTCTGGTCAAAGAAAGAAGCTGCATCCAGAGTCTGTGGGACTTTGTAGGACATGACAAAGAGCTGGAATTTTATTCTGAGTGTGATGGAAAGCCAGAAGATTTTGTGGGACACTGATGCCAGAGACAAAACTGCCTAGAATTTTCCGTGCCTGTATCTATTCCCAGGAACAGAGGAGAGCAGGGGTAAAAAGCTTTTTTTGGTACCAAAGACTGGAAAAACAAAAACAAAATAAAACCCCCCAAATCAGACAAAAAACACTGCTTTCCATACATGAACTAGTTCTGTGGTATAGCGCTGTACCTCCTATTAAATTCCAGCATTCACCCATCAGATTCAGCTATCCACACAAGAGAGGAAGAGTGAGTAAAGGAGAGGAGAGAGAGAGGGAGAAGAGAAGAAATCGTTTAAATAGCATAGTCTGGGGGAACGTAATGAATTTGAAAATGTCAATGTGTGGTTTTGAAACTTATGAGAAAAAAAAGAATTTTAATGAATTCTCAGCTTTGGCAAAGAAGAGTTTGTTCTTCAGGCAAATTGATTAGAGATGGCTTTGTCATAGTCTAGTAAAAACAGTTGAAAGCCCTGGAGAAATACTGACTGATGAAGAGTTGGAGGCCTGATAAAACAATACAAGAGAGGATGAGGAGGACCATAAATAGGAAACTGACAACTTGAAAGCAGAAATCTCTTAAATAATTCCTGAATATGAGTTCTTTCCATGGGACTATATATTCAAAATCCTATAATTATGTTTATGCATATAGTGTTAGACTGGATGATATATTGTAAAAGCATATATTTGAGAATCTTCAGTCTTCTATGGGATTTCTGTTCAATTGGCTATATCAATTTTAACTTTAATTCTGAGTTAAAAATGTAATCCTTCCAGGGGTGCCTGGGTGGCTCAATGGGTTAAGCATCCGACCTTGGCTCAGGTCATTATCTCGCTGCTTGTGGGTTCGAGCCCCACGTTGGACTCTGTGCTGACAGCTCAGAGCCTAGAGCTGCTTCAGATTCTGTGTCTCCCTCTCTCTCTCTGATCTTCTCTGACTCATGCTCTGTCTCTCTGTGTCTCTGTTTTTTAGATGTAAGCCTTCTAAGTTGAAACTGCTATTTATAACACTGTTGATAGAAAAAATAAGTTTTAGGTTTTAATAAAATAATTTACATATACATTTTATATTTTGTTTCATTTATAAATTATAAAACAACTTTTATAGGTCATATACATAATATAACATATATTTACTATAAATTCTAAAACCTATTACCTGTGGCTTGGGTAGCCACAACTTTTGAGTTGATTAGAATAAGAGGCATTTCCCTTTGTTCCATCTGTAAAAGAAAGAAAGGATCCCTATGGTTGTCATGATTAATTGAAATACAGTAGATTACAAAGTCGGTGTTAGGTAAGTGCCCATGACCACCATTATTTGAAATTTCTTGTAGACAAGGTGAGAAAATTACTTGCTGAAGGCCCATTTCCTCTTTAAGGGTACTGCTTTGTCATTCTCCATTATTATTAAGTAATTTTCTAAAAGGCACAGCCCTCTCGACATGTGAGATTCTAGAGCATCACTAAAAGCAAGTTTTTTCCTGAGGTACACAGTAGGCACTCCATAAATGTATCCCAAATGGGCACAATTTGAGCAGCTGGTGGTGATAATTATGATTTAACTATAACCCAAACGTCCATTAGGGCTGATTAAACATGGCTGCTCTGAAATATTCCCTTTGCTTTGCTCAGTGCACATGATGCACGGACTTCCAAAAGCCCAGTGGCATGTCACCGCTAAGGCTGTATCGCACACTGCAAGGCAGGTTTGTTCCTGTTTGTGATGTATCTTGATATGAAAGTGACAGTACAAATGTAAACAACCTCATTAGCACCAGTCACTAAATTTAGATTTATAGCATAAAGAGTAATCGTTTTATTGCGGAAGGAAAGAATATGTACCTTTTTAATATTTGTAATTGGTTTCCTCAGGATATGGATGCAATAATTTCCACTTTTGTCTCAGTAGCACTAAGGTGTGATTGCACTATTTAATGTCACTGTTTCTTATTATCCTGTATCAATTAATGCACCTCCGTGGCATGTTAGCACATCCAATTCTCCCCCTCACATTCAGATTGTAAATGAAACCTGGTCTAAGTAAACGCCCTGAAAAGCAACGCACAAAAGCAGATTTGAGGGCAATTCTGCGTTATATACACACATACATGGACCTAGCATGCAGTACACATAGGGGATTGGTGACATTTAGCCAGAGGACCTGTGCACTAGGCTATTGCTTGTGGACACCCGGATAGGCACTGTGTGTGTGTGTGTGTGTGTGTGTGTGTGTGTGTGTGTGTGTGTGTCTAATGTGATTTACTATTATTACTGTTTAGGGCCACAGCCTTGGACAACCTCAGAGGCAGCTAGTTACAGTTTTAATCATGTGACTGGTGGCAGCTTGAGTTCTCCAGTGCACAGTTGAGAGCCACACGGTGGCTACAGTGGGGGTCACTCTTCCCTGTCCCTCTCTCCTTTCTAATTCTTCCCCTTTTCTTCCTGACCCTCTTCCTCTGCCTCACTCCTGTTTTCTCCCCTCTCTGCTAGATACAGAAGACAGAGGGGGCCACCTGGGTGGCTCAGTTAATCAGAGCCTGGATACTGGTTCAGATTCTGTGTCTCCGACTCGCGCTCTGTCTTTCTCTCAAAAATAAACGTTAAGGGGAGCCTGGGTGGCTCAGTCGGTTAAGCCTCTGACTTCGGCTCACGTCAGATCTCACGTCCGTGGGTTCGAGCCCCGCGTCAGGCTCTGTGCTGATAGCTAGCTCAGAGCCTGGAGCCTGCTTCCGGTTCTGTGTCCTTCTCTCTCTGCCCCTTCCCCTCTCATGCTCTATCTCTCTCTGTATCAAAAATAAATAAGACATTTTAAAAAATTTAAAAAAAAAAGAACAGAGCTTTAAAAAAATAAACGTTAAAAAATTTTAAAAATTAAAAAAGGATAGCAGAGGAAAACTAAGGGAAAAGCCTACTTCCCCTCATATTGGAGGGGAAATGTTTTAATAATGTATTCATTTACTGGATGGATAAATGGGATCAGCTAGAAGGGGTTAACCAAATTAGCTGGTGTTGAAAAATTACAAAATAAGTTGTGCTTATTAGAAAGCAGTAGTTTTACAACAAGTGAAAGCTTAGGGAATTTTGCCTATAGCTGTCCTTAGCTGATTTGCTTTCATGATATATGTATAATTCACATGTAATCATTTCTCTGTTAAATTGAAATGTTTTAGGAAATTGAAGCATTCTGCACACTTCGTCAGTCTTCATAAATTTTGTCCTCATGAAGGATGCAAAGTCCATTTCAGCATGGCTCTGTCCAAATTATGACAATTATTGAAATGCAAGTTTACATACAATATATTTAAAAAAGCTGATGGGAAACAGAAAGGTAGTTTGTAGTGGGAAAACTGCAAAATGATGTTTTGGTCCTGATTAATTATTTAATTTTTATAAACATTAGGCTTTTGTTTGGCAAAATAGATATAATTATACCCGCTTTTAGTTTTTGACATGCCAGAGGTTTCATAAAACTCAAATGGTATATATGAAAATGATTTCATTAAAAAAAGCCTCTAAATCTCTATCAGAATTTGGTACATAGAATTCATAATTATTAAATTAATGGAATAGCATTTGTATATTTTAAAGATCAATGTGAAAATCTGGCTCAGTGGTAAGAACATCACATTAAAATTCAGATCTTTAGATGTTATTAGATTCAAGAACCATTATCTAATTTTTTATAGCCAGTAAATGTTTTCACAAACTCGAAATACTATCTGAGGAAGTCATTTTGAGTTCAGTCCCAACTATTATTGTTCTGAAACTGTCAGACTCTGAAATGTCATTATCACCAGAAAAGTAAGTGGAACCAAAATGCACCTAGTTCTTTGTCGATTCATGAATTAACCAATGGGAGGGACCTGCTTTCTGGGGCAGTTGTATACAATGTATTCTGCATTAGGAACCAGTTCTTTTTGATGTCCTGATGCTTCCAGAGGCCGGAAACATGTGGTGGGTTTACTGGGATCTGGGGTTATTATATAATATTTTTTCATGGCAAATAAAAAGCTTGAACAAACAGAAACATGTATCTAATGGAACTAATTAACTTGGTTAGTACTAAGAATTCCATTCAAGGATTCTGTTCAGAGAACAGAAGTGGAAAGAGTCATCCTCTTCATTTACACTCCTGAAAGGATAACTATATAATTAATCTGTCATCCAAACAAGGGAATTTTTTGAGTGAGGGTAAAACACAGATAAATAGGGGCTGTCCTGGGCAAATGGGAGCTAAGGTCAACCTGTCGCCTAAGGTATTGATGCCTTGCTCCCCTGAACCTGGACAATGACTAGGATTTTGTTTTTTTCCCTGACTCCTACTAGCAGCTCCCATCAATGTGAAACTTCTTCCTGCTGCACCATCTCTGCTTTCCTAATACTGAAGCCAATATACCTACTAGCCCAGGCTTCCAAGTCTCCTAAATCTGTGTCCCTTGGTGCATTTGCCAAGTTTTCTCATCTATTTCCACGCATTGGACCAATCTTATTATTCTCTTCTCATATTACCTGAAACCTGAATTAGCATAAACTTACTTATAATAGTTTCCAAGATGCTAGTGATTTCAAGTCTTCAAAACCACAACTAAGGAATTCCTCAAATATTCTACAGCCATACTATGTTGCCACATTCTCCACAGTAATAACTTTGCTTGCCCTATGGAAAGATAGATTTCATTACCTTTTAAATTTTCTAACCATTTACTTTATTTCTTTTTGTCTACTGATAAGATTCTTTGCATATCATCAGTCTTCTGGGGATCAGTTTCTCTTCTGGCTTCTAAATATTTGCCTAAATTTCTTCCTTGTTGGAGAATAAGATCCTCATTCTGTCCAGGATCTCCAAAATCATTCTTCCTTTCATTAATCCACTTAGTCAATGCTGATTAGAAATAGCCAAATTTGTACATTGAGTCAGCCTTAGGATGAAGGTAACTTGTATGTATGTTTCCAATCTTAGATTTGACTTTTGAAATAAAGAATAGTGCTCACCTTTTACTATTCTAAATTTTGTGTGCATTTTATAGTTGTAGTTTTATTTATTAAGGAATTTTATGCAAGCACATGATCACACATCTACAAATTTTAAAAATTTGGAAGTATCTGATTCTCAGTGGGTTAAATAGTCTAGAAGAATTTGACTTTGATGGCAATCGCCTCTTTCTAGCCATTCTAGGCTTCATTCTATTCCTAAAGCCTAGTGTGGTTCTTGGATTATTGTAAGCCCCAATTAATGTGAATTTCATAGATGGAGAACGGAGTAAACTGTGGAAAAGACAGTCTCTCCAATCAATTGAATCAAAATAGATACAGATCAACATTATACTTGTAATCATTAATTTTCATCCTTGGAAGGACTAAAATAGATTATGTAAAAATTATATATGCTTTATTATATATCCTATAAAAATTATATAAATATTTTATAATTTCAGATACTCAGTGGCTGACTTGATTTTTATAATGAGTACAGGTTACTAAGCTTTTTGTTTTGTTTTGTTACACACAGTTTACAAAACTACGTGTAAACCAGTACTAAAACAGAATTTAGTTAGTTCCTAATGTACCAGTACAGAAGGAAAGATTTTAAAAAGCCAGGGCAGAAGGTGAAATTTTCCTAACAACAGGAAGTCAGTAGCTGAACATCACACTTCCAGCAAGACTGTGCTCTTACCTCTGACAGAAGAAGATAGAATAGGTCTCAGAAGCATCCTAACTCTGTGCTCTGTGGAGACAGGCAGCCATCATTTCCCTAAGCTTGTGTGAGAAATGTATCTGGTAGACTTTGTCTTTGTCCAAGAGGGGAGGGCCCGGGAAAGCCACACAGAAGGCATCGGTGGCCATAAAGTAATTGGTGCCAATCAAACCTTTCCCACCAAGAATTCTGAGATGGAGGACTTGTCACACATATAAATGAATTTCTGATTTGACAGACTGCCAGCAGCAGCGATATTTGGCTTCTGTCGGCTGTTGATTATAATACAAATCTATTCCTGGGATATAGAGGTAGAGTGACATTGAAACCCTGCACACAAGGAAGTGGTGTATTATATATGCATCCCTTCACTTTTCACTCATTGATAAATTTCTGCCTGGGCAAATTTCTTCTTGTGGTCTCAGGACTTTTTTTTTTTTAAGCTAATCTATGACGTCGGGATAATTATTTACATTTGTCAATATAATAAAGTAGGTGGTTGAATTTGCAAGGCTAATGGGCTAAGCTAATCACTGGGTTTTTTTGGGGGGGTGCGGTGGGGTGGGGATCAGTTTGAAAAGAACCGTTCCATGTAAAAGCCATAGAATTTTAAGTGAAGAGCAATACTCTGCCTGAATTTGTTCTCTTTTTAACAATTCCCTGCCTAGATCTCTATTAGAAAAAACAAAAAATACAAGGGTTTTTCCCCTTTGGATAAAGTTTCCTCTCTCAATGTTCAATCATCCTTCTCTGACTATATCTAGACCCCTGTACTTCATGAGATCCTGACCTTTCATTAGTGTGATTCAAAGTCTGTTTTCAGATTTGCTGAAAGCCTAATGACTAAAATACTGTTGTCTTTTACTTTTGTGCTCGAGTTCCCAAAGTGTTTAAAATACAAATTATAGAGAGTAGATGGCATCTGTGCACCATACTGAGTCCTGAATACAGACTGTAATTTACTGCACTTATTAAATATCCTTTCTATCTCCAGTCTTTTATAATATAATTGGCTATTTGCCTTGCATTGATCCCATTTGATAATAAGCTTTATTAAGTCCCCCCATTAGAACATCCAAGATACTATTGCCAAAGTTCTTAGATGAACAGAAATAAATGACTTAACTACATTCTTAATTCAGGTTTTCCTGGTGACTGTATAGAAAAAGCCAATAGCAGCATTGATAAAGTTGAACTCTGTTAAGTGTACCAAGGTTATCATTAGTTCTTTCAATGTAAGTGATACTAAATAGTTTCACTTTAATATGCTAGTTCCTTTTCTTACAACTATATAGCCTTAGAATTATAAGGTAACTTATACCTTTGGTTTATTTCCTTTCCTAAATTCTGTAACTTAAATAAGTGAGAACTACAAGTGTTCCAATCTTAGTGTTGTATCACATTAAATTGAAAAAAAAAAAGGACAATTCAAATAAATCTTAAAATTCTTTCATCTATTACTTACATTGCTGAAATAACTTTAGAATGATTTCAGTGAACAATTCACAGAAATATTTCTAAGGTCCACTTTCCTCTCAATTCCAGTTCCCAAATACAACTCAGCATTTGCAAAGCCTCTTTGGTATTTGGAATGATATTAATCTTACACACTCTAGAGAATATGTGTATTCATTTGTTTTAAACATTCATTGTCTAAAAATGTTGTCATTCAGTCTGAAGCCATTATGTGATGGATTTGCTTTGTTTGATGGT
Source organism: Suricata suricatta (assembly GCF_006229205.1). NCBI lineage: Eukaryota > Metazoa > Chordata > Mammalia > Carnivora > Herpestidae > Suricata > Suricata suricatta. The sequence continues at coordinate 16,524,466 of NC_043704.1, read as the reverse complement.
TTGGTTGGATGCGGTGTTTGGTGGAAGGTGAGAAGAGGACTGGAGAGGGTCTGGGAAGGAGCAGTCAATTCCATCTTTCCTTTCTTTCTCCCTTCCTTCCTTCCTTCCTTCCTTTCTTCCTTCCTTCCTTCCTTCCTTCCTTCCTTCCTTCCTTCCTTCCTTCCTTCCTTCCTTCCTTTCTTTCTTTCTTTCTTCCTTCCTTTCTTTCTTTCTTTCTTTCTTTCCTTCCTTCCTTCCTTCCTTCCTTCCTTCCTTCCTTCCTTCCTTTCTTCCTTCCTTCCTTTGCTTCTTTGTTTCTTTCCTTCTTTCTTTCTTTCTTTTTCTCTTCCTTTCATTTTTTATTTATTTTATTTTTTGAGGGGAAGTGAGAGACAACATGAGTGGGGAAGAGATAAGGAGAGAGAGAGAGACAGAGAGAGAGAGAGAGAGAGAGA